>NW_020172280.1:5146000-5272030 GCF_003031525.2 Neophocaena asiaeorientalis asiaeorientalis | reverse complement strand
ATTTTTTTTTTTTTTTTTTTTTTTTTGCTTATCAAATTGGAAACTTGTTTTTATTTTTAAATTTTATTTTATTATTTTTTTCTTTTTTCATCTTTATTGGACTATAATTGCTTTACAATGTTGTGTTAGTTTCTGCTGTACAACAAAATAAATCAGTTTTATGTATACATATATCCCCATATCCCCTCCCTCTTGAGCCTCCCTCCCACCCTCCCTATCCCACTGAGGGTAGCTGTACACAAAGAATCTTAAAAAGACAGGGCAAAAATACCTTGGAAAAAAAAAAATCGGTCATGCAATTTTGAGTTGCCTTACGGGAAGCACAGTATCAACAAAGAATGGCACCAAGTCAAGGCATGGTCCCGATTTACTCTGTGACTCTTGGAAGTCTATGTTCTACTCTCAGAGTCCCAGTTTAAAAACAACATATGAAAACTAGCTTGAATTTAGAGATGAGTGATCAAGATCATGAAGGACCTGGCACTATGTGTGTGAGGTCTGATTAAAGCAAAGGAGAATTTAGCCTGGAGGAAAAAGGTACATGAGGATAAAATGTTGCTAGGTTGTCATATGGGATAGAAATTAGATGTGATCTATAAGGCACCAACAGGTAAACTATCTTTAATGGGGAGAATTAAGAGAGAGCTTTTTGTCTCAGTCTATGAAAGAATTTTTATGGGTAAAAACTGTCCAAAGATGGTATAAACAATAATGGTTTTCTTCATTGTAAAAAGAATGCATGTCCTTTTAAGAAGATCAGAGAACAAAAAATCTTGAAATATAAACATTGTTATTATTTGGAAATCTCACCATCTGTTTAAACTCAAGCACGTTAATGCATTGTTGAAAAAAGTTTTGAGTTTAATAGTTCTCTGAATTTGGCAGATGTGCATGCAGCACTTGGTCCAGAGCTCAGCAGTGAAGTTACAGACAGGATGGCACTTAGATTAAATAACATTTTGGGCCCCTTTCAAATCTGGGAGCCTATTATCTTATAAATGCCAGACGTATTGATTCTATTGAGTGCATAGCTCAGGCTGGCCTTAGTTCTAGGCCTCCTGTGAATATGTGAGTGTTAGCTCAATCCTTGCACTGTAACAGCTCCATCCACAGCTGGAAATGGAAACAACTAGAATGGAAAGCTGATGCAGTTGCCAAGCAACTAAGATTTGGATAAATATAGCTCTCTTTTCTGGTGTACCAGATAAGTAGATAAACAAACATTCTTTTGAATATGACTCAATCTTATCCTATGAGTACACTTATAAAATTAAAGAACTAAGGCAGATAGATAGTTAGGTCATTCAGGGCAAAAATTTCTATGCATAATCTAAAAATTAAAAAACCCAAATGGCTTGACCCATGAGATTAATGTCCTCAATCCTACATTTTAATGTGTGAGTAGGACAAAGTCTCAGCAACACACTTCTCCTTGAGTAGGCAGTAGATGGGGTAGCACCAGAGACAGAAAAAGACGAGAAAGAGAACTGAAATGTGCAACTGTATTTCTTCTATAACTTGGAGTTGATTTGTGAGTTGGGATGTCTTTTCTTAGAATCTTGGACCACAGTCAGTAGCTGCTAGCAAGACAATGAGGTCAGTTTCTGGCAGCAATGAAATGGTTGTTTCCCCAGCTAGACTCTGAGCTCTTTGAGGGCATTAAGTTTTGTATTTCACAATGTCCGGAAAGCATAGAGTACTAGATATTAATTTACTACAATTACAGATCAAAGATGTCCTTGATATATGTATATTCACTTATGTTTCCCAAATTTATGGGCACAAAATATACATATTATACTAAATATACCCAATAATATACATACCAATCAAGATACCTGAAATGACGCAAATGAATTCTCTGAATATATTTATTATTAGACACTTTAAAGCTTAAGCTAAGGAAAGCATTCTTCCTGCAACAGTGGTGAAATATTGAAATTCATACATCAAATCTTTTTTCAACAATCCACTGCCATGCTTGTGTTTAGAAGATGGTGAAGTTTCAAAATATTAAGTGTTTATATTTCAATAGTTTTCTTTTTCTGATGTTTAGAAATGACCTGTATTCTTTTTACAAGAAGTAAAAGCATCATTATTTTATAATAATTTTTTTAAAAACCTAGGAAGATTCCAACTAGTCCCAGTGTAGAGGATGACACTTGCCTAACTCATGGCTAAACTAGCTCCTCTTGGTACCCATATGGCAGGGGGTGAGAAATGAGTATGGAGTGGAAATCCTGAACATTCGGGCTGATGGCTCTTTATTCAATCGGCTGCTCTAGAGTTGGCTTGGATTGAAGGTCTGGCAGCCACACTTCAATCATGGCTAAGGAGTCTGCAGTGGCTGCTGCTACAACTCTTTTCCTATCGCCCCATTCCACACATCCTACTCAGCTGTCCCCAACCCCACCCCTAACCCACAGTCACTCTTGTAAATTTCTAGGGGCTTTGCATTGCCAACAGTTTTGGGAGTCACCAGATCCAAGAGGCATAAAAGGAAGGGTATTGAGGAAAGGTTTCTTGTAGCCTCAAAGGGCAAATTGTTTGAAGGAGGAAAAACGGGGCTGGATAAATATAAGAGGAAAATCAGATTCTCTGAAGGCCACCTGGTGTATAGTAAGTTCTCCCCTTAATGCACACATTAGAGGTTCTGTGTTATTATTGTCACAAGTCTAGGGGTTAAGCATTGTCATCATCCTTATTTATAAGGACATTGAGATGCAAAAAGGTAAAAGGCTGAGCCAAGATTTGTTTTCTCATTCTGCTGGACACAAAGCCATTAAACGACCTTTTGAGAAAGAATTTTTAGAGCAGACAGAATCAGTAAGAGAATAGGCTTCATTTAATTTAAATCACTACCACCACTGCTGTTCCCTCTCTTATATGGGCAGAGATGACTCTACTTAAATCAGGGCGTTCCCATTTTTCTCATTCCTCTCGAAGATGTTAAAGATTATGAGCTCTTTAAGGGCAAGATCATATCTCAATCCCTTTTGCATCCAAAGCACCTAGTACAGTGGCTGACACCCAGCACGGAGGTGTGGAATGAAGCTGATGGGGAGAAGACCACTGGCATATTATCTCCATAAAAAGGTGTGAAGGAGTTTCAAGCTTATGAAGACCTAGGATTTTGTTTTACCTCTGCCACTAGTTTACAGTCCTGGGAAAGTGACTTACCTAATCTGTGCTTTGATTCTCTATGAATAACATTAAGTAGGTTGACTCATGTGTTCTTGCCTTTTGCCCCTAAGCTTCTGTGTCTACAGGAAGGCTTATGTTTCCATAGAGAATGGAAACATTCTGCTGGAATACTTAGTTCATATCATCAGTAGCACCTACCAGCTCTTACATAGCTCAGATTCAAGGCGCACAGTTTACCACTTTAGAGGAACCTTGTGCTCACAACAAGAAATTAAGAAAAGCAAACAGTCAACAAGCCCGGGCATTGTTGACAAATAATCATGGCAACTCTGGAATCAACTTTTACATAATAGCAGCTGTTTACTATAATTTGGTGGAAGCCAGTCTGGAGACCTTCTAAGTATATAATATGACTCCGTTCTGTATAGTAAGTAGCTTTCCTTTAGGAAGAAGATTCTCTGTCATGTTGAAAGGACTCTACTTACTTATGGAGATGTGAAAATGTTAACTTCCAGAATCTAAAAAATATAGTCTCCTCTCAGGAAGATGTTGTGCAAAGGCAAAATGAGAAGCACAGTACCAATATGTTTGTGTGCGCATGGAGGAGAGTTTTTAAAAATTCAATTAATTCTTAATTCAAGACGTTGTCTTAGTAACTACTATTTCAAGATGCTCAGTGCCTGCAACGTAATTCATAGCTTCACCAAGGCAGGAGAAAAATAGAAAAAGACAGAACCTTAAAATACCCTTGCCAATTAAATCCTGAATTATTTTTGACTCTGAGAATAGTCAGTCATTTTATTTAAGCTGTTAAGGATGACAAAGAACGCATTGATTCTTCATGTTTCCACTTACATTTTCATTGCTTCACAATCTTCAGTGTGTTTTGGGGGTTTCATCTAATCTCCTCTACCTCCAAATCCAAGGTGTTAAAAATAAAGACCAGCTTAATATTTGAACTTTACCTTGAAGGCTAATGACAAAATAATGGAGTTCATGATGCAAGTCACAAAATCCCCATCATCCCAGGGCAATCTCAAGAAATGCAGAAGGTGTGGAGTGGTGGAGCCACAGACCACACACCAAAGCCAGCCAGTACTTTCTTGTTTACTCTTTATAATGAGAAGTTCATTGTTTTAGGGCACAGAGATCAAGACGACTGTATAGATTCATAGCAAACCTCCAAGGTTCATTTAAAATTTCAATAACTGCCCATTAGTAAGCCTCTCATATGGTAGGTTCCTGTGGAAGGTCTTGTTCTTTGGCTACTGAAAAGCTATTCCCCACTCCCTTTCTCCTGACATCCCTTCTACAGATGCTTAAAAGCCAAACAGTTGCTTTTGTAGCTTTTTGTCTAACAAGGGATGGTGATATGACAGCATTGAGATAATCAGAATTCTGTGGGTGTTTCTAGGTGAGCTTGCTGTCCCCATAACAAGGGATAAATGTCCAGCAGGACCTTTCTCCTTTCCCCCTCATTCCTGTCTTGAATGCAGGCATGATGTCAGGATCTTTAACACTTATGTGGCCACCAGGAGGCCACAGACATAAAGAAAAGGCCAAGAAACTTTCAGGGATGCACTCCACTGGATTAAGGCCAGCAACTTCCTCCATCTAGACTTTTAATATACATTTAAAATATATATTTAAAAACCGTTTATTTGTTTAAGATACTGTAGATTGGGTTTTACATTGCTTGCAGTCAAAGCATCGTAGCTGATCGAGTGTTTCACATACATCATTTATAATTCCCACAACACTCCGGAAGGTAGCCATTATTATCGCTATTTTATAAATGAGGAAATGGAGGCGTGGAGTCTAAAGTACTTGTCTGAGGCTACACAACGGTCTCATCACTTTACTAGCATTTCCAATTTTTAAAATAGGTGTCATTTACTGGCTAAATATGAATGTTTCCTGCACTTACAGCATTCTCCCACTGTGTGTGTGTTTGTGTGTGTTTGTATGTGTGTGTGTGTGTTGTATTCTTCCCACTAGGAAAGTTTGGCTCTAGTCTGATTCTACTACAACCTGCTTTCCAGGCTGCTCCTCATTCAGTTTCCTGTCCTGTAAAATGATGGGTTGGATTACAGTTCAAAAATCTCTTCCAGCTCTAAAGTTCTATGAGGCCATCATGTCCTCATAAGATTGTGAGCTTCACAACACTACGGATTCTGTCTTTTGTTTGTTTGTTTTCAAGCCCACATTGCTTTGCCTGTGGCAGATATGCAGTAATTATAGTACGTATGGTTTAATTAAATTCCAATCTAAGGATGTATAAAAGAAGCCTCAAGTACCTTGGGGAAATATTAATTCAAGCTCATAAAACAGACATTGGAAATGATATTCCTTAGAAGAAATATACCATACAAGTGTAAGATTCATTAATCTACTCAAGGAATGTTTGTTACATATCTCTTATTTGTCTGGTCTCTTTTTTAAAAATTAATTAATTTATTTATTTTGGGCTGTTGGGTCTTCGTTGCTGTGCACGGGCTTTCTCTAGTTGAGGAGAGCGGGGGCTACTTTTCCTTGTGGTGCATGGGCTTCTCATTGTGGTGGCTTCTCTTGTTGCACAGCATGGGCTCTAGGCACGCCAGCTTCAGTAGTTGTGGCATGCAGGCTCAGTAGTTGTGGCTCACAGGCTGTAGAGTGCAGGCTCAGTAGTTGTGGCACACGGGCTTAGTTGCTCCGCGGCACGTGGGATCTTCCTGGACCAGGGCTCAAACCCATGTCCCCTGCATTAGCAGGCAGATTATTAACCACTGTACCATCAGGGAAATTCTGTGTCTGGTCTCTTCTGAACATGGGGCTGGTTGTGATTTTATGAGAAGTTGGCATTACAATTGGGGATGTACATGAGGAGTTACGGTACAGCACAGCAAGTGTGATGGTTCAAGGACATAGGGGAGAAGATTTCAGACCCAGGCAATCCAGCCTGGTGAAATGCGGAAAAGCTCCATGGTGGGACCGATTGGCTGAGCTAAGTTTTGGAGGATGATGATAGATATCAACAGCAAACAAGAGGAGATGGGGCGGGAATGACTCTGGCTGAGGAAACATGTCCAAATCTGTTCAGACACGTAAGAACATGTCTTGAGAACTGCAGACTTGGTCTGTACAGCTGGAGTACAGGACATGGATGGAGTTGGGGAAGAGGCTAAAGAACTAAGATGGGGCTTGGTAATACAAGGCAGTATAACCATGCCGAGGGGGATGGATTTATTTTGGCAGGCAATGTGGTGCCAGGGATGTGACCAGATTTGAAACGTTAGAAAGACGGTCATGTAATGTGAATTTGTAATATGGTCAACGTCATGCACAGTGGCCTCTTTTTTATTCCATATCCATAATATGATTGATATTCATATAGTCTATGAATAAGAGTGATAGAAGGGTGGTGAGAAGACCCAAAAGTAGAATGTTTCAAGGTTCCACGAGTAAGATAATGAGCATTTAAACTAAGGCAAGGAAATGGGGATGGAAAAGAATAGATAGTCATTAGTTATGTCAAGGAGGTAGAAAGATAATACTTTTGATGAATTAAATGATGGTGGGGCTGGGGGCATGGTGACCGAGAGTGTAGCACTCAGGAACCAAGCGCAGGGAGGAAGTTTTGTGAAGTCAGATGATGATACTTGCTGTGGACACATCTAGAATGCCATGCAGTGTCTAAGGACAAGATGTTCAGAGGAACACTGGACAAATATGGATCTGGTGCTTAGACTCCAGGGAATCACGAGTACATGGCACAGTGATTCTCAGCCCTTTGAAAACCAACATCTTCTTTACATAACATATAATAACACCCCTGCAATTCATAGATAACATGCACACATAGTAAAGTTTTTAAGAATCCAAGTAACACTAGGTAAAGCAGAAATAAAAGGAAATTAGTTTATATTTTAAATGGAAATTTAATATTTACATACTTAGGCATGGCTACGTTTACAGTAAACAGTTAAAGATTAGACCCTGCAGACCGGTTCATTTGTTCATTTAACTCTTCTTCACTAAGTGCTTCTAGGTTGTCAGTACAATTTCAGGCACTGGGAGAACAGTAGTGAAACAAAAGAGATACGGTCTCTGCTCTCATGGAATTTACATTCTCTAAGAATGTTAAGACAGACAACAAACAAATAAATAAGGAAATAATAATGTGATTTCTTATGGTGATAAGAGCTATGAGAAAATAACATAAGATTGTTGGGATAAAGAGTGATTTGTAGTGAGGGAGGCTACTTCAGATGGTAGAGTCAGGAAAAGTCTCTCTGAGATATTAAAGATATGAAAGAGGTGTATCTTAAGCAACATCTTAAGGTGGACAAAAGTTGTCTGTGTCTGAGGACCAGAAAGAAGGCCAATGTAGCAGGAGTGTCGTGTTTTAAGATGAAATCACAGGAGTAAGCACAGGTCATGTAACCTAGGGCCTTGAAGGTCAACCTAGGGAGTTGAAGTTTTGTTCTAAGTGCCATACAAAACCATTGGAAAATTTTAATCAGAGATGTAACATGATCCGCTTTACATTTTTTAAAGTACATTCTGGAGACTTCCAATTATGACAGCATGGCAGACTAGATGTCCTAAATGAAATCTAATCTGATTAAAATGTGAAATGAATCCCTCCTATTAAAAACAACTAAAAATTCTGGATAATTTTCTATGTTTAACACTTTCAAGATTTTGCAAATAAGTAAGGAATTTGCAGATGCCAAAATGAAATGATACCAGGAATCCTACTTGGTACATGCCCGAAACTGGCTTTTATCCTAAGGGTGTTTGCAACTTTGGTGAACTTTAATCTCTGTTTTGATTGATGCTCAGGGCACAGAGAAGGAGATGAGGTCTAGGGTCCACCCAAGCTGGGAGTGTTATAGGGAACTCCTATATAAAGCTCAGATCCCCAAAGGCTGGATCTTAAAGAGTGAACAAGAAATAAAACCACAGTGCAGAAGGAGAAAGCAGGCACTCCCATACATTGTGACTGGGAGTATAAAGTAGTATAACAATCTTGGAAGATGGTCTGGCTGTTTCTTATAAAACCTAGTTTAATCCTACCCCATAACCCAGCAATTCTACTCCTGAGGTTTTTACCCAACAGAAATGAAAATATACGTTTGTATGTAAATGTTCATAGAAGCTTTATTTATAATAGCCCCAAACTCGAAATAGCCCAAGTGTTCATTAACCCAAGAATGGATAAACAAATTGTGGTGTATGTATACAATAGAATACTAACTAGCAATAAAAAGGAACAGACTAATGAAACATTTAACAACATGAATAAATCTCAAGAACATTACGCTAAGTGAAAGAAGATTCACTCAAAAGAACACAGTTGATTCTATTTATATGAAATTCTAGAACAAGCTAAAGTTACCTAAGGAGGAAAAAATCTGAACAATGGATATCGCTAGAGTTGGAGATAGGGAACATGGACTGACTTTAAAGAGGCATGAGAAAATGTTCCAGCATTATGTTAATGCTGTATATCTTATAGGATTAAAGCTCATAAAACAGAAAAATTAAAATGTGCGCATTTCATTTAAATTTTATGGATGTATACACACACACACACACACACACATATACACGTATAAATATATATTTCTGTTTGATAATAAAAACAACAACAGATCACTCTTGCTATTTTGTGGTGGATGTGAATGGACCAAAAGGGTCAAGGGAAACCAGCTAGGAGGCTATTGCAGTGAATCAAGTGAAGCATGATGAGAACTTAGCCTAGAGTAACAGCAATGGAGGTCAGGGAAAGTGGTTGAACTCGTGATTTATTTTGGAGCTGGAGCCAATGTGAAATTGGATACAAGAGTTGAAGAAAAGATAGGAAATAAGAATGACTGCTAATATTTTAGTCTGTATTATTAGGTGGATAGAGGTGTCATTAATTGAGAAGAGGAAGATTAGGAAAGGAAAAATTTGATGGGGGAACACAAAAATTCTCTTTTCTGACCATTTCAGTTTTGATAGCTATTTGATATTAAAAGTGAAGATACCAAGTAGATAGATAGTATAATAATCTGAAGGAGAGGTCAGGGCTTGAGATATAAATTAGAGAGTCTGAGCATATAGGTGATATAGTTCATCATTTGTAATATTAAAATACATGAAATGTTTAAATGCATATAACAGCTACCTAGTTATATAAATAGTGGTATTCATAGTAGAATATCATGCAGCCTAACAAGGGTGTAGGTTCACACAGGCTGATACTAAAGATGTTCAGGATATATTGTTAAATTTATTTATTTGTTTGTTTGTTATTGAAGTATAGTTGATTTACAATATTGTGTTAATTTCTGTTGTACATATTCTTAAATTTTAAAAGCAAATGGCATATGTATCATATAATTTGTATTAAAAAATCCCATATAAATGTTCGTGCATGAATGGAAAATTTCTGGAAGATACATAAGCAGGTGTCAACAGTGGTTACTTGTCCGGAGACGAAGTAGAGGCATGATATGGGGATGGTGGATTTTGCTTATCCCTTTTTATTATGTCACATTTTACCTCAAATATGCATTTTATAAATAAATATCAAGTAAATTACCTAGGTGGTGATTGTAGTGGTATTGTTTTTTCCAAAGGGGCTTCTGGTTATGATAGAAAGAGAATCAAATTAGGAAAATGTAAACCTAGTTTCTTCACTGACTCTTGTGACATCATAGGATCAGTCATCTCTTCTACATAGGCTTTAATTTTCTCCTCAGTGAAGCATCATCATTAAGCAAACAGCTCTCTGCATTCAAAGTCCTATCTAAGCTAATTTTGCCTTATGCTACATTCAATTCAGGCTTAATTACTTATACCACACACCAACACATGGACTCAAATACTCTGCTTTACATCAATCTGATCCAATCTATCCAAATCTATTCAATTCATCCAGTCTTAATCAATCATTCCAGTACTATTGATATTTAATTCAACAGGGCATCTACTCTGTCCCAGGCACTGTGTAAGTGACAAGACAATAACAGACAGTCCTAATCTTGACAAAAAGTCCCTGGTCTAGTCAAGGGACTAGAGCCATGTAAACGGTTATAACACCCTCTGCAATAATAGAAGCATAAAGAAATTCTGGAGGTGAAATAGAGGAAGCAGTGATGAACTCTATCTGGGAAGACTGGGGGAGGTTCCTTTGGTAGATTATATTACAGTTTACCAACATCTGTTTGCCCTTCCTGAGAGAAGATTCTACTTTCCCAAGCCACTGAAGTCATGCTTGGCCAAGAGACTTGCTCTGCCAACGGAGTATGAGAAGTGATATGTATCTCATTCATTCAAAAGTTTAAGACAAGTTTGTGCTTTGCTGTAATCTTTTCCCTCTGTCACCAGCCACATTCCAGATAGTCTCTGCCAGGGTATCGTGGGTCCTGGAGTGAAGATGACATGAAACAGCATGGCAGCCAAACACAGTGGACGTGTGGCTTGACTGAGATTCAAACTCTGTTATCATAAGCCACTGAGATTTGGGGATCTGTTCACAATGCGCACATTTCAGGGCTGATCAATGATGTTGGGCTGAGTCTTCCATACAAAGAAATTCATGGCAATAATTTGCTAAAATATCAGGGGTCAAGGGCACCAAAACCGTATCATTCATGAGCAAAGCAACCCAAGGTAGGTCCTAGGAAGGAGAGCACATTACCTTGATGTAGTTCAGCTTTGTTTCAGAGATGAAACACATTTCTCTCTCAGTGAGTGATGATGAAACAATTTCTGTCATGTTATCCTTCTAATTTAGTTGCCACAATTGCAAAACTACACTTATGCATAAATTAGACATATTATAAGCAAACACTGTCCCTGACTTCAAGGTGGCTCTATCCTGAAAGGGGTAAGTCAAACACTCAACTTTATACAGAGACCCGATAAGCTATAAGTAAAAGGCAGTTTTTTTTCCTATTCAGCCTTTTGCAGTGAGAGCGGAAGAATCTGTTCCTTGGCCCAGACAGCTCTTTTGAATTTTCTAAAAGGACAGCCCTAGTGTCTAATAGGAGGTAGATGATGTGGAAGTGGAATGGTATTTTGGGAGCAAAGACCTTAGCTAAGATACCAGGTTTTGGGGCTCTTGGAACACTTGGCAGCAGCATCACTTGAATGACAACCAAAACATTTCATTAGGAATCTCATGACTTTTTCTTTTTTTCTTACCTCTCCTGTTTGTTCATGAAGCTGAATATTTTTTTCCAGATAGAAAATGAGATATTTCTGAATACTGGCATATTTTTGAAAAGATACGGTGCTTTAAATTCATGGACATTAACCTTAGTAGGCCTTGGGAGCTGCTTGTTAGTCCTACTCTGTTTCTCACCATAATCCCACTCTCCTAGACTTTTATCTTAGACCTTCACCTCCCTCCTCAAAACACAAAGTTGTGCTGCTTAAATTCTGGGGGCATGGAAGACCAAAAATAAACAAGCAAGCAAATATACTTATAGGTGATAAAGGTAATAACAAAGAATAAAGAAGGAAAAGGGTTAGAGTAGGATAGATACAGGTAGAAAGTGGGATGGTAGGTTTTTTTTTTTTTTTGGCCTCACCATGTGGCACACAGGATCTTAGTTCCCCCACCCGAGATGGAACCTCCACTCCCTGCAGTGGAAGTGCAGAGTCTTAACCACTGCACCGCCATGGAGGTACCGGGTGGTGTCTTTGATTGGCAAGTCTGGGAAACTTCTCTGATAAGATGACATTTAAACAGAGAACTAGAGTAAGGGAAGTAAGCCATGTGGGCATTTGTAGGAAGATCATTCTGGGCACAGGGAACCACATGTGCAAAGGCCCTGGGGCAGGAGTGTGCTTGGTGTGTTCAAGGAAGACAGTGCAGCTAGAGTGGAGAATGTGACGGGGAGAGTGGCAGGAGAGGAGGTCAGGGAGGTGGCAGGGAGTAACCAGAACACACAGAAGCTTTCAGACCATTCTTACCTTTGCTGTCCTCATTCTTAGCAAATGACGTTACCTTTTTTTTTTTTTAATTTTCTTTATTTTTTTGGCTGCATTGGGTCTTAGTTGTGACACGCAGGATCTTTGGTTGCGGCACACATGGGCTCTTCATTGTGGCGTGCGAGATTCTCTCAAGTTATGGTGTACAGGTTTTTCTCTTTCTCGTTGAGGTGCACCGGCTTAGTAGTTGTGGCGCACGGGCGGGCTTAGCTGCCCCGCAGCATGTGGGATCTTGGTTCCCCAACGAGGGATCAAACCTGTGTCCCCCGCATTGGAAGGCAGATTCTTTACCACTGGACCACCAGGGAAGTCCTGACGTTACTTCTTATTGCATTGAAAAAATCGAACCAATCAAAAGAGAACTTTTACCTCATCACCCCACCTACCTCCCTATCTGCATCTGTACCCTTACAATTTGCCTTCTCTCCTCTGACTGTGGAGGACTACTCACACTCCAGCCTCATCATTTGAACACTAGATCACCCCCTCTGCCTGTCAGTGACATCGCTCCTGCAGTGGTCCACTCTCCTGCGGCATTAGTATTTTCTCTCTACTGGATAAATTGTTTCATTGCTATAATCTTCTACCTTAAAACATCCTCCTTTGATCCCTGCTCATTTTGTTTCTCTTAACAGGAAAATGTTCTCCATCTTTCTTGTCTGTACTTACCATCACGATTCCTTTTATCTCGTTCATTCCTGAGCCCAGTACCAACCAACTTTTGCTCCCAACCCTTCTCAACATCTTTCTTAACAAGCTCATCAGTAACTTCCACGTTGCCAAATCCATTGTTCATCCATTGCTCATCTCCAAATTCTCATCTTTCTTAGCCGATCCACAGCACTTAACACAGTCGATTACTTCCTCCTTCTTAAGGCATTTTCTCCACGCGATCTCTTAATTTTCTTTAGCAGCTGCTCCTCTACTCTCCTTTCCTGGAACTTCCTTTTCTTCCTCACCTCTAGGTGTTGGGACAGGACCACGGGGCTCAACCCTCAGCTGGCTCCTGGTCACCATCAAAACGCATGCCATAGGTGATCTCATCCAGGTCCATGATTTAAATACATTTTTATCTTTATGACTTATGCATAGCTAGAATAGCTAGATTTTTCTGCAAAATACCCTCAAATCTCAGTGCTGTAGGAAAATAAAGATTTGCTTCTCTTTCACTCTAAGTGTCCATCAGGAGTCAGCAGGGATATCTGTTAACTGTGGTCACTCAGAGATCCAAGCTGACACATATGTCCACGATCACGTAGGCAGGAAAAGCAGACACAGTGAGCTCTCAAAGCCTCTGCCTGAAGTGACAGAATCATTTCTGTTCCCATTTCATTGGCTGGATCAAGTCCCGTGGCTATGCCTAACTTTAAGGGGGCAGGGAATACAGTCACATCGTGGACCTAGAAGAAGCAAACCAGAAATATTGGTCAATAGCTCTAATGATGACAACAATTCTCACAGTTTTATCTCAGACCCTGTCATCTCTGCTAAACTCTAGATTAGTGTATCAACCTGCCTGCTTGACATCTTGGCTACTTAACAGACAACTCAAACTTAGTACATCCAAGTCAAAATTCTTGGTTTGTCTCTTGCCTTCACCTCATGTTACCGAATTTGTCCTTGCTTTGATTCTGCCTTCTTGTTAAGTAGTCGTTCCATCCTACCTGCTACTCAGGCCAAAACCTTGGAGTCATCTTTGACTACTTTCTGTTTCCCAAACCTCACACTGCTTCTATCTGCCAATACTATTGACTCTTAACTGAAATATATACAGCATTTGACTTCTTCTCACCTTATTATGACCATCTAGTGCAAACTGCTATCATCTCCTGTGTGGACAACTGTGATAGTCTGCTAACTGGTCTCCCTGGTTCCCTGTTTGCTCCCCGACAGTCTATCCTTCAAACAGAAGGAAGAGGAATCCTCCCGAAACTTCGCTATATTTGACCTTGCCCGGGCTCAGAACCTGTCAGTGGCTCCCTATCTCACCCGCAGTGAAATCCAAAGTCATCATGGTCTGTAAAGTTGTACCATGTTGTGGCTGCTCCCTGCCACCTTGCTGACTTCCTCTCCTGCCACTCTCCCCCTTACTTTCTCCACTCTAGCTGCTCTTTCTTCCTTGCCCAACACACCAAGCACACTCTTACAGCAGTGCCTTTGCACGTGCAGTTCCCTGTACCGTGAATGGTCTTCCTACAAATGCCCACATGGCTTACTCCCTTACATCCTCTTGTTCCTGGTTTAAATGTCACCAGAGAAACTGATAAGATGTCACTACCCACCTTCCCACCTCTATTGCTCTCAATCCCTTTTCCTTTTTTCTCCTTTGTCATTACTTTTTCACCTACTGGAAGAGCGTATTTACTTGTTTGTTTATTTTTGGTCTCCCTTCCTCCCAGAATGTAAGCTCCATGAGTACCAAAGCTGTATGTTTTTCTACTTTCAAGTCCCCAGTGCCTAAAACAATGCCTAGCACATATTAAACAACAAATATTTGTCAAATGAATAACTGAGAAAAGCAATGAAAATGTCTAACCTTTATTGAATGCTTACTCCTTGCCTTTCTCAATGCTTTACATTACTGTACTTCATGAGGCATCATCCCCCTCTTACAGAGGAGGAAATAGAGACTTACAGAGGGTATGCAACTTGCCTAAGGTCACTCAGCTAGCACATGGTGGAGCCCAGTCTCAGTCCCAGCTCAGTCTGCCTCCAAATCCGAGCTCCTGATGACCTTGTCCTGCCAGGATTTTGGCAAACTCCCTAGTGAGCAATCTATTAATGCACTCTTAAATTAGAACCTAAAAGTAAGGAAGGATTAATAATTAAATGTTACCATAAAGAAGAACTAGACATATCTAGAAGATTATGAACTCTAAATGGAATGAAAAATCGATTTGGAAATTCTGTTGATTTTCAGTCTTCCATATTGGGTCTAAAACCAGGCAGATAACATTTTTATACTTAAACAGTGACCTGATATAAAGCCTAAGGCCCCAAAATAACTTGGTGCCCTTGACCAGTGTTGAAGGGACAAACAAACAAGCAAACCTCTGGTCAAGTTTCTCTCCTCCCTCCCTCCCTCCCTTCCTTCGTTCCTTCCTTTCTCTCTCTTTCTCTCTTTCCTTCTTTTTCTCTTTCTATCGCAGTATAATTGACACATTGGTCAAATGTGTTTCTGACCAGCTTTTGACCCTAACAAATTATGCTGGCAGAAATGATTGTTGTATGCTGAATGCATCTTCTAAAATTGCTTCTGATCTAAGCTATCTGTTGGTGTTACTGGAAAGTTCAGAGAGCGCTGCGTCACCCTGAGCATATTCGGTTTCCCTGGAAGGAGGGCATCATTGGCTCTGTCTTTTACAAACAGCAACATTTCTTATTAATAGGGTTCTTTCTGTACAGGGCCATGGATTATTGATGGATCTCACTGTTAGGCGAGGCCCCCGTTGCCCCAAATATGACACAGCTTTTCAGCCTCATTTCGGCAGGCCCAGACATCCCCTCCAGCAGCCCACGTGTGTACCTGCCCCAGGCAATGTGAGGGTGGCTCTTGTTCAAGCTACATATCAGAGGAAGAGCAGCTTTCTCCTGGCTGAGTGAATAGAGAGAGGAGAGGGGAGAGATGCTGGTGTTGTCATCTCCCTGGACAGACACTACCCCTTGGGTGCCTCTCAAGTTGACCAGAAAGCTCTCACTGGACCCTGAATCTTTTTTTTTTTTCAATTTTAATATACTTAACCTGCTATTTTATTTTATTTTTTTTAATTGAAGTAAAGGGACCCATAATCTTAACTGTAACCTATCAGCACCAAATACCTTCTCTTCAAGCTCTTTCTCATGTCTTTCTTCCCTTAGTGTAGGCATTTTAATACATGTAAAAATGCACTGAAACACGCAAAGGGCTAGAAGCTCTATTGTAAGATAAGGTAGTCACCAAAGGAACGCTTTTAAAATTATTTTTCCTATCTCCTTTTCATACATGCTTTAAGAGCTGCCCTGGTAGGAGGGACCTGAACTAAAATCATAGTGTCACCATAACTGGAAGAAAGGAACTCCTGAAGTTGCCTAGCCAAACTCTTTACAGATGAGGAAACAGAAGACAAAGAAGTAAGGGATTTACACAAGCACGTAATGGTGATAACTGGTGGGACATGGATTAAACCTGTAGCCCTTGACCTCCCACTCCATCGTCCTGCTAAGTGTATAGGCTGCTGGCTTCCTCTGGATGTAGGTTCCTGCCATTTAGTGTCATGGTTCACTCTGTGCTCTCTAGATCTGGCCATTTTTCCTCCAGTGCATATCCCAACTCTAGGAATTTGGACTCACATCCTAACATCTGGCTAGTTGGTTATCAGATTTAGAAAAGTGTCAGTCTCCTAAAAAGTTGGGTGCTAAATTATATCTAATAACTATTTAACATACCCTACTGACATCTGAATTTCTATTTTGTTATTAAAACTAGTAACCTCTTATACAGCTATACCCCAGGGCTCTACCGCTCATAACACAGCACACCAATTCCTACATTTCAAACATGAGCAACTATAGCCACAGAAAGAAGAGAACTTATTACTTACAAATTAGGTATTAGGATGAAAAAGGCATTAAAGGCAAATGAATTTACATTGAAAAAAAAAACTTTATTTATATGGCAGTTTTAAAGATAGCACCAAATACTTTTTATTCCTCCCATCAAGAGGTGGGGTCTAAGTCCCCTGCCACTGAGTCTAGGTTGGCCTTAGTGACTCACTTAGAATCCACAGAATGTAGCACAAGCAATGCTATGTAACTTGTTGGGCTGGGACAAGAAAGGTCATGCAGCTTTCACCTTGTTCACTGGAGTTCTGAGCTGTTGTGTAGAAAATCAGACAGCCCTGAGACTGCCATGCTGGAGCTATCATCTTGGAAGTGATCCTCCAGGGCCCAGCTGTTTGGGTCACTGTGCGTTCCAGACACCTTGGCCATTCTAATCATGCCTGCTGATGGAGTGCAGACACTGTATAGCAGAGAAGGGCTGTCCCCTCTGTGCCCTTTCTGAATTTCTGACCACAGGACAGCAAACATGAACAAATAGCTGTTTTTGATTTTGCATCCCTAGGTTTTGGGGTGGTCTGTTATACTGCAATAGACACTGGAACAGTTAAACAGTTTAATGTTTCTCTTTGTTCAGAGTTACAATTCTTCACCCTATGGTGACATTATTTTTATTTTCTCACCCTTAGAGAATACTTTGCATCATTCTTTGATGCACTTGCATGTTCCCATAGTCTCTTTACAGCTTTTATGCTTGGATTCATGTCTGCGTTAACTGACTTCTCCTCTGTGTCTGAAGAATCTATACACACCTACTAGCTATATCTAACAACATAACTGAAATCGCGAAAATGATTACAGTTTTATGGTAACCATTTTAAATAATTCCTCTGGAATAAATATAAGAAAGATAACTGATCTGTAAAACAGGAAACATTTTAAGAAACCAGTTCCCACCATTTTAGTTACTCCTTCTTTATTCTATCAAAGATTTTTAAAAAGTCATTTATTCAAAGATCACATAAAAATTAATAATGTCAAGGGAATGTTAGCTGCCAGATATTGGCTATTACCCAAAGAAAAATTCCAGAAAGATGTAGTATATTTAACATGCCTTATACATAGAAAATGCCCAGTGATGTCCAATGAAGATTAAAATTTTAGTTTTGATATCACTGTAACAGAAAAGGAAAATGGACAAAAAAAGAATAAGAATGACTCTGGAAATGAAAAATAATTACAACTTTAGTTTTTAAATTGTAATCTGTAGAATCCACTGGCTATATCACTTGTCTGCCCCAGGGCTATGAAGTGCTGAGCTGATGCTGTTTGGAACTGCAGGATCTCAAATATGACACCAATTCATCGTTTAGAGTTATAGAGCTTCTACCCTTCTAGCACAAACTATTTCTATCAGGATCCAAACTTTTATCTAATTAGCAATAGCTGGAAAGAGTTTGCCCTTTGCAACTGGGAGATGTGCGTGTGTGTGTGTGTGTGTGTGTGTGTGTGTGTGTGTGTGTTCAACTATTCTTTCTGGCAGAGTATAATCAATGTAGGTTTTTATAAAATACATTCAGAGACAGCAACTGATCTGATTGAGAAGACAGTCAAAATGAGTAAATCCAGTTCGAATGGACCTTGCTTGTTGATTTTCCCCTCATCTCAAGAACCTGTACTTAATTAGGTATACAAAAAGTTCCCATTTACTTCAAAGCATAGTGGGTATGTATTTCTGTACAAGCAAGAGATTTACCTTCGATATTGGTTGATATCATTCTTTGGAATAATACTCTTAATAGCATACTAGCAACACAACGATAGTTTAACAGATTTGTTCTAATTTCCGAGGTTAATATAGAAGAGAGTAATACTGGCCAACCCCACAGAGAACCAGGGGATTACCCAGGACATCTGACTTTTGGAGCATTTCTTGAGTGGGAATAAATGAGTGACGGCTGCTGAGCCAGAAGCTCCTAGCTGTGCCTAGCAGTGTGGCATCCCCAAAGTTTTCAGAGGTCCTCAAGCCCTTATTACATAATTTATTTGAAAAGACCCTCAAACTAAAATTATGTTTTTTCTCTTAATCACTCAGAGTCCATCATGTTAAGAAAATCTGGTAACCCCACAGAACCACTAAAATTCTCTCAAAAGAATTACCCTGAGGCATGACAATCACATTGATTACAAAAGCTTAGAATCAACTACAGGTATTGGTGATAGGCAAGTGAAACCAAAGAGTTTCCAATACGAAGTGAAATTTGTCACCAGCCTGTAGCATTTACCTTTCTGTACACAGTGGGGATGCCAGTAAACATTTTATCCAACCGAGAGGGTGTTACATAAGCTTGGTGAGTCTGCTGCCGCAGAGAATGTGCATTTCTAAGGGGAGAAATCTCTTGTTTTGAACAATTAAGTGCCCTGTGGTTCTCTCTGGCGTTTCCTGTGCAAGCCTCTTAAGTGTCTCATCCTTGCAGAAATGCATGAGTTGATTCATGCAGTGCACAGGTTGTAGGAATGCTGAGATGATTTCTTTTCTTCATAGATTTCAGGGCTAAGTTTGCAAATGCACTTTTATAATGGCTACGTTCCCTCCCCACATCGGCGTGCTGAAATGTCTCACTCTGAGAGAACCGAGAGACAACTACTGTGCCAGAAGTGGCAGCTGGGAAAGATTTAAAAAAATCAGATAAAGGAAGCAAGGGCTGAAAGGTAAGACAGACAGCTGGGAGATTTAAGGGACGCGGCTTCTAAGCAGCTGAAAGAGACAGCAGTCCAGAGCGAGAATGTTTGCAAGATAAGAGGTTTTGTACAATCTGAAGAAATATGCCAAAGATGATAAGAAATGCAGCTGTTATGAAAGTGTGAATTATCAAGATTCCCGGTATGCCCAGGACATAAAGCCATTCCACATGTGTGCTTGAGGGGCAAGCACAGGGACTTCTTTCACTGGACAGTCTCACTCCTCAGACTCCAAGTGAAGACCCTGTGTGTACCTCCCATTCAGCCCTTCCCAAGCTGCTATGGCTCCTGTTTCCCACGCTATTTCTTCTTCAAGTTCTCCTTTCCTCCTTAATCTTTTCTTAACTGGCATTGAGACAGTCAAGCTCCCTACTCAAGCTCATTCATGGCAGATGACTTGAATCACACACCTTTAATAACTATACCCTACATTTAAATCCCATGTTATTATTATTAAGATGGCATTATTAAAAGTTTATAATTGTTTGGCACTCTTTGACATATACTCATTCAATTTTATATTTTACTACAATAATAAATCACAGTATAACACTTTTCCCAAAAAAGCATAAGTGGATGGAGGTCAAGATGACTGAATAGTCATTATAACCCTTAGTACTGTGACTATATAAATGCTGACAACAGAAATTAAATTCAGAAAATGAGCACAGAGGCATTTGTGCTATGCTATCTTTCTGTATATCTTTATATATTTTTAAGCATTTTAATCATGTAAATAACTTGCCTTGGAGTCCTTAAATTAGGTTGTGAAGGGTCTATAGAATTGAAATCATGTTTGTTAAACTTGCCTTAGAATTTCTGAGACAATTTCTAGTGACACAGAAAGAGACTGCTATAATAATCCAGTGGCAGTTAGTCTTTGGCATCATCCAGACCTGGGTTTCAACTTACAGTTCTACCACCTTCAGTTATGACTTTAGGCAAACTACATTAGCCTCCACGTCAAGTGAAGATAATAATGCCAAGTCTATAGTGAGGCTGTGAGGATTTAAGATAATGTATGCAGTTACTTACAATTGCCAAGATATGGAAGCAACCTAAGTGGCCATCAACAGGGGAATGGATAAAGAAGATGTATATATATACAATGGAATGCTACTCAGCCATAAAAAAGAATGAAATAATGCCAACATGGATGGACTTGGAGGGCATTATTCTAAGTGAAATAAATCAAAGACAAATACTGTGTGATATCACTTATACCTGGGATCTAAAAAAAATACAACTAGTGAGTAAAACAGAAAAGAAGCAGATATATAGATAAGAGAACAAACTAGTGGGTACCAGTGGGGAGAGGGAAGAGGGGAAAGGCAAGATAGGGGTGGGAGAGTAAGAGGTACAAACTATTCTGTAGAAAATCACATACAAGGGTTTATTGTACAACATGGGGAATAAAGCCAATATTTTATAATAGCTATAAATGGAGTAAAACCTTTAAAAATTGTGAATCATTATATCGTACACCTGTAACATGTAATATTGTACGGCAACTATACTTCAATTAAAAAAAGAAAGAAAAAAATAATGCATGCAGTGTCTGGCATAAGTGGATGCCCAGTAAACGGTAGCCAAAAATCTAGACATTTAAAGTAAAGAAGTGTACAATGGTAATAAACAGAAAAGTGTTCAATTTGATGCTATTATCAGTATTCCTTTTCTGATACAGATCTATCAGTATTTCTTTTCTGACACAGAATGACTCTTTGAAAGTGACAGCAGGGGCTGCAGGGAAAGCACCAATCAAAGGATCTGTGATAATTTCATTCTTTTACATGTTGCTGTCCAGTTTTCTCAGCACCACTTATTGAAGAGGCTGTCGTGAGGTAAGATTTTGTACTTAAAATCCCCCTCTGAGTTGTGCTGGGAATTCAGACACTTGCTTCAACTTCCCACTTGGCCAGTTACACTCTCCCAGTGCATTACCTTTCCATCGAGCATTGGTTTATGCCAAGCACGTTGCTGATCACGATCAATGATAAGCATATGGAGTGTTTTTATTTAATTAATTAATTAAATTGAGGTATAGTTGATTGCAATATTATATGTTTCAGGTGTATAACACAGTGTTTCACAATTTTAAAAGATTCTACTCCATTTATAGTTACTATAAAATATTGGCTGTATTTCCTGTGCTGGGCAATCTATCCTGTGGCTTATTTATTTTATACATAGTAGTTTGTACCTCTTAAACGATTATTCCTATGTTGCCCCTTCCCCTCTCCCCATTGGTAATAACCACTAGTTTGTTCTCTATGTGGAGTGTTTTAAAAATATCATTGATGAAGTAGCAATAGTGCAGAAAATCGGCATTAAATCTTTTAATATGGTTCCCTACTGATAAGCAGGTACGGAAAGTACAGTTAGATGTCAGGGTAAAGGTCAAAAGAGTGGATTCGGTCGTAATTGGGAATGAATCAAACATGTTCAGAGCGACGCTGAAAGCTTCCTCAGCCCCTTGGAATCTTCTACCCCCATTCTTCTCAGAATTCATACCTACGCGCAGGAATTTTGCCTCCACTCATTCAGTGGTCACTTGCTCATATGTCCCAGGAGATTGAGGACAGGTGCTAAGGAACCCAGGGGAAGCGCATAGGGTTCACTAGAAAGAACAGGGTCAGGAAGCAGTGTGTTTTCAGGCCACCCCAACTTGAAATCCCGGTTCTGCACCACGCTGAATTTGTGGCTTTGGGCAGGCTGCTTACTGCTCAATGGGGATACCATTGCTTACCTTATGTTTAATGAGGATTACGTACACGCACCTGGTACATGGTGTGTGGTTAGTGGTGCAGGCCGCTTCCCTCGCATCCCTTCGCAAACTTTCTGTTATTTCTCCAAAGGCCCATCAACAGGAGCGACCAGCATCGCATCGAGGCAGAAGCAGCAAAGCACGTGCAAACACCGATGTGAAGAGCTCACCTTTCTCAGCCACAAATGACCTTTTCATACATAGAAGGAAAGTATACTGGTTAGCAAGGTAAGCACATTTTCTTTAATCTTCCTCCTCTCTTTTCTGACTCGCTTGTCTGCTTAAAATGGAAAGTGAGGATAGATCAAAGAATTCCACTGTTCCTTATTCCTGGAGGCCCAAGGGCCCTGATGAAGCTCTATCTGATCCTACCAAAGGCACCATAATTGTCTGTTTCTACCAGCTTTCGGTTACAAAAAATATACTCCTTTTTCTTAAACATCTAAACCTTGCAAGCATAGTTCAAAAGTTCAGCTGTTGTCCTGCCTTTTATTTAACTAGAAAACTAGATATCTAATTCGTGTCCTTTAAATGACCCCCCACCCTCTCACCCCCAGATGAAGTCTCCTGCCAGCCAGCCAGCCCCTCTCCGGCTCTTGCCCACAGCAGCCCCCTTAGCGTCAAGTCCTCACCTCGTGCGATCCGGCCCACATGACCCCCACTCCTTCATCTCATCCCCTTTCACTTGTTTTTCAGGGAAGCTTTTTTCTTCATTATTTTCTTCTACTTCCTTTGCACATCACTCTTTTCTCAAATTTCAAAATGTACATAAGCAAATGCAGGATGGAAGCGCGTACTCTTAAGACTCTCCAAAGGCATCTTCTCTATCTCCTTCGCCTCACCTGAGGCACCTACGGCACAGGTGGCACAGCTAAGAGTCAGAGTATTCAGAAAGTAAACAAGTTCATACCTGGTTGGGACTGTCAGATGAACATAGTATAAAAATAGAGCTAAACCACAACTTTCTACTTGGCAAAACTATGTTTTTGTATTTCACGCTCATTTTGGAAGTCAGTCTGAGATATTTGTCCTTTTAGGAACACATTATCTGAACTTTTAAATGAAAAGAAATAATGATTGCTACTCAATCCCCGTTATGATGTAATCAGAATGACCTCTAAGTGTGGAAAAATGGAATACAATACACAGCCTCCAACTCACTTAAACTGTATTGATAGTTTAGTGGTAGCATCTTGAATTTAAAAAATAATTGCATTCATCTTCTGGGAGACAAGTGACTGGAAAGAAGGGTACTTTCTGAGTAAGTTGGTCAAGAATGACCAAATACTGTGCAATTCTGAGACAGAACTAATTTATGATATCAAAGCTAAAAATCCTTTTTCTTATCTAAAATTTCTAAAATGCTTATACATGCATGTATTGTCTGATATCCTTCTCATTTTGGTTTACGACTGAGATTTCAAAGTCTGGAATGTAAATGACTTAGCTAAAATCATTACTGAACTTCTAAAATTCAACTCAGAACAAATATCCAAAATGAAACCTCTTCTGTATGAAGTGCTTAAGCAAAACAAAGTTAGAATTTCCATGGAAACAGCCTGGAACTCTTGAAGGAAAAGAGAGTACAAAAGTAAGCATGAAAATGCATTTATTTATTTTTTGGTTCCTCTGTACCTCTGCCCCTGCAAACTTCAGGCTGTCATCTTAATGAACACTTTCAAGCCTCAGAGGGAATTAAGAAGAACAATATTTGACAGGAGTGAGGAAGGAGCTAAATATAGTTCCCCTGTGAGAGAAATATATTCCATAATCTTCTCCTCTCCCCTTCCTTCCCCTGAGCAATCTCTCCATCTTTCAATGTGATTTTTGTGCCGCTCTTGCTGTACAGCAAGTTTAGCTGTGACTTGGTTGGGACAGAACGAAGGTAACATCGTGAGATACTTTTGTCCTATTTTGGGAGGATCATTTCATACCAGACAACTGCTGAGGTCAATTTCCAAATTAATATTGTATATATTCCCACAGTATAATTTCCATCTGCCTAATAGTTCAGAATTTCTAAAATGCTCTCATATCAGTTAACTCATTTGATCAGTACAGTCTGAGAGGTAAACAAATCAACTATGTTGAGTATCAGCTTACACGTTACCAGGACAGAAGGGTTCAAGATCACCCTGCTCGTAAGTAAAGAAACCAGAACTTGGCCAGCAATTTGGATCGCAGACCATTGCCTTCTCCGACTATACAAATACAACTAACCTCCTGGCCACGGTAGACATTGTTTCATGGGTACTCTCCCCTCTTCATTAGAAATTAAGAACTTTTATTTATTTTAAAAATACATGCTTTAGCATTATAAAGTAAAAATCTCGCCCTCTCTATAACTGCTAATATTGATCAGTAAATACCTCCAAGAAAGGTATAGTCAGGGATACATGGACTTTTGACTTCCCTGAGTGTGGCTATTTCTGACAAGCTTTTCCCAGAACCTATTTTTAATTGATAAATCAAATAATGTTTCCTTTTAAAGATCAGCAATCAATACATGACTTACAGAGGACAAAAGTGACCTTTTGTAAATCTGAAACATTAAATGTTGAACTTGTCTTTTGGAATAATCATTGATGCATTGGCTGAATAAAGTAACTTAGAAAATTATTTTACTGATCCAAGATAATACCTTGGGGTGCAACAAAATCTCTCCCTAGGGGTATGGTGGTATCTATTTTCTTTGGAAAATTAAAGGCTGTTAAGGTTGGGGATGATGATGGCTCTAAATAGGATGATAGTTATCATCAAGTACAAAGTCTGGGACCTCCCTGGTGGTCCAGCGGTTTTGATTCTGTGCTTCCAATGCAGCGGACGCCAGTTCCATCCCTGGTCAGGGAACTAAGATCTCACATGCCGTGCGGCCCAAAAAAAAAAAAAGAAAGCATGATGGAATCTGTTATTATAAATTTCTGCTGCTTATAATTTTTGAAAACTAATGGAATTCAATAAAAGATATCATATCATGCATTTGGGAAATATTAAGACCAAGGGACCAACAGACAATCCATTCCATAATTAACATAACATGTATACTTTAAGACAATATGACAGTCATTCATTTGACGTTCTAAGACACACATTATTAGATATGGCCACATCACTGTGGACAAAAATTAAAAAACAGAAACATTCCAAGAGGTGACTTCCTATTTGGTTAGCTTTCACTATAGGGCATTACAACAAGTGCTACCAGTAATCATTTATCTAGATAAATAGTAATATATTTGACTGTGCCAAGTAGTTGATAAAGTTTAATACTTAAATAACCATGTAAGATAGGTAGTACCGTCCAACATGATAGACGAGAAATCAATAAAAACCTCACCCTAAAAGTGAACTACAAAAAGCAACGTGTTCCATCCACATTGCTAGTACCTGGTACAGGCTAGCACCAAACCTCAGTTTACCTGATCCCAGCATCACTGTGCTACTCCAGCTTCGAGTTGACTGTTCCCCTCTACAGCCCACTCCTTCCAAGCAACCTTCAGGTAACCAAGTATCACTGCCATGAATCGTCCTTTAGGGTTCACTATCGGGGGAGGACCTATATCATTTGCTAAATGTAAGGCAGATACTGAGTTAATGAAATTTACTTAAAAGGTATAAAAGCAGGGCATCTGGGAAGCTTTCTGCTCACTGAAAATGTTACCTGTAAATCACAGCCATTAATTCTAGCTAAAAGGAGAAATCATTCCACTTTTACAACAAAATTAGAAACAACCAATGCAACAGAAGTTTTTAAAAATTATATTTAATACAAGTGAATAGATTAGAAGATCTGAAATGTTATAAAGCAATATACACAATGAATAAATAATTTGCACAGAGAGTCATGTCTACATTACATAACACTGTCTAGTATGGGAATACTTAAAGTAAATCCAGTGATAATGGAGAAAGTCCATAAAAATGCTAACCTGTCTTCCCTTGTATGAAATTGTTCAAGTATAAAAATCCAATACAGTGTAAAATAGTATTCAATTTACTTTAAGAATAAAAATTGCAAGTATTGCAGTTTCAGAAGAAAAATGTAAAGCAGCATTTAAAAACTACATAAACTACATAAGAAGAGTGTTAAACTAATGAAGTACCAATAAATGAGAGCTACACGAGCAAAAATCAGAGAAGGAAGCATGAAACTAGCAATAGGTCCTGTTAAAAATTAAAAAAAAAAAACCCTAAAAACTAAAATAAACTAAAATGTGTTAATGTAAGAGTACTGTCTTATACAGTGCCCATATGAATTTAAATAAATCCAAGTCAACATCTTTAGTTGAATAGGTTAATATTTAATATGCTACATCTAGAACTACTAAATAATTTATGCCATGAGATGAATACATAATTTTACAGTGTCACATCTAAAGTTCCTTTCTTTAGAGTGCAGCATAGTAAAACTTAAAAATAAATATCTTAAATAGCATTACTATTAAGGCACAGTATAAACCACATTATCATTAATTGTTGAAGAATTGTAATCTCAGTAACCTTGTTGTCTCATGTACTGTATTCACTAATAAATAGTTTTAAATATGACTCTGAAATAGATACTAAAAAGTGTAAAATTATTTAAAAAGGGAAAAAAATAAATGTCCTTAAGACAGTTCTTAAGGGTTTAGCGTCTGCAAACTTTGCCCGCCTTTAATCATAAGCCACGAGTCGACACAATAAATAGAGAGAGAAGGCTGTTGTAGTAAAAGCCTGATCCTATTTCAGAATCAGAATTGCTGACACCAGCAGATACAAGTTTCCCAAAATTGAAACAGGATGGGGAGAGGGATTAGAATGTGACAAGCTCATCAAACAAGCACAAGTGATGTGTTCTTTCCAGAACTGTGTGTGTTATTGATTGTCTGTACAGCTGTTGCACCCATTCATTCCACATCACTTGTTTCACAGTCCCACTCATCCACTGGGTAGATGAGAAAATAGCTTTGGTGCCTGTCCACCATTTCACCCACTGCCATGCTCCTAGATGGATTGTTCGATGCCCATTTTTGAGAGTAAGAACATTACCTTCTTGAAAAAGTTCTCTAGGCCATAGTGACTGCTAAAACTGACAATCAGTGCTTTCACCATTTTTTTTTTAAAAAATCTGCTTTTAAATGTAATTCAAGCTACATATTGCTCACTCTGTATTCCCTGGTTCAACTGGATTCAAATAGCATTTTCTAACTGGTAAAAGGCAGTTTGCTTCCCTGATACTATAAAAAGAGCAAAAGTAAAAATCCCGTTATAAAAGTGAAGTTCCATTGTTCCTCCTGCCACCGTTTCGTCGCGGCCTTTTACTTACTCAGGCTCTTTGGGATTGATTTCCAAAACTGCGCCCACTCCCCCCCTCATTCTCATCTCTTTCACGTCTAGAACTACTACTGGAGTATTAAAAAAAATAATCATCATAATTCTGCTTCACAATAGCATAGCTTTTTTTTTTTTTTTAAAGCTGTTAAGTCAATGTTAACTCTTATTAGCTACTGAAAATTGGGAAATCGGGAGGGAAAGAGGAAACAATTCGACTTTGATCAGGTTCTGGCCTATTGCATCCGATCTGTTTGCAGCTGCTGAGGCTGATACTGGCCAAAGGCAGCGGCGGCGGCAGCTGCGGCGGCGGCGGCGGCCGCGGTCCCAGGTGCGGCGGCGGTGATTGGCTGCTGCACCGCGTAGCCGTAGCCCCCGGCCGTGACGTAGCCAGCGGCAGCCGGGGAGGCTGCGTACGGGTACTGGTCGTAGGCGGCGGCGGCGGCGGCGGCTGCGGCGGCCGCCGAGTACTGTGCGTACGCGGCTCCCGTGTAGTCAATGTAAGGTGCGGTGGAGGCGGCCGCTGCGGTCGGCTGGACGTGCGGGATGACCACTCCAGGCTGCACAAAAGCCTGCGGATAGACATAGTGGGCAGGTATCCTGTCGAGAAACGGAAAACAGAGTCAGGCAGGAGTTGCCTCCTGTCTGGAGCATGGCTTCTTCCGAGATCAGACCAAACTCAAATTTAGTGGTTATTATGAGCATAGGGTTGCCACAATATCGACTTGCCAGTCACCTGTGAAAGTACTCTGGCGGGAGCCCAAATCATGGAGTGCCCCAGAAGGAATTCAACAACGAAAACAGGATACCCTCCCTGCCAGAATTTTGATTCAGGATCATTTTGGAACCAAGAAACGGCATGGAGCCAAAGTTTGGAAAAATAAATCAAGTTTCAGGAGGGCCTCGCACAGAGGAGGTATTTAATAAATGCTGAATTGAGTTAAGACTTGAGAAAATTTTGTGGTGAGTTCGTTCAACAAAAACGGTTTAGACAATAGAAAAATTCTTAACCGTGAAACCAGGAATCCAAAGGGAATCTGTGATCATTCAATTCCATAAGGGTGATGGCTGGTTTCTCAAAAACTACAGTAAATTTCAACAAAAGCCGTATGTTTATTATCATGGCAACCCTACTGGAAATTGCTATGCAGACTCAGCACACATTAATCTCTCTGCAACCTCAGTCACCCTTATTAAAGATAATAATAATGAAAAGAGAAGCAGGCGCCAAAATAAAAAAGGAGTTTAAAAGATCACAAGTGTGGTAAACACAGCAGAATCACACTTCTCAAACGAACTGTAGTGCAGCTCACTCTATCACAAGAGGCTGTTGTGGGAAGCTACAGAAATGCTATTAACATTCATGGCAGTGATTCCCAAAGAGATGTGCAGCACGCTTTTGGTCTTTCTTTCTTTCTTTTTCTCCATTAAATTCATAAAGACACAAGGGTCAATCAAACCTGTTTGACTATCAGGCAACTGAAGGTCAGCCAGCTTGTTTATCTCTATGCAAGACAGACAGAAGGGGTTTTGGGGAAATGATGAGGTTGAGGGAAAAGGTAGGGTCAGGGAAACACAACTAAATATTTCTAAAATTAATATCAACTTAAAAGGATTACATAGTAAGAGTAAGGAAGGAAACTTTTTTTTTGAGCATCTATTAAGTCTTGTTTTATCCTCTAACTCAACAGAAATAGATTTATTAGCATATCTGTTTTAAATCTTCCTTACTGGTAGATATTTTATACAAATCAATTCTATTATGGTGTATTATCCTGCAAAAGTTCTAGAAAGTGAAACAAAATTGAGTACCTTTTAAAATGATACATTCAGAGGTCACATACAAGACACACTCCAATGGCCTTACTTAAAAGTTAATTTTGTTAAAAAAAAAAAATCACAAGAGGTATTTTAAAAAAACCATGCATCTCAGTTCTCACTCTTGCGATTCATAACTGCCCAGTTAAAATGCTACTGTGAATATCTGATTTATTTTCATCCTTCTTTAGAATAATCTCCATCAAAACCCCCTGTATTTCTAAAAATATGACACCATAATGCCATCTGGTTGTTGCCAAAAGCAGCTTACAAGAAGTACAAGCACAAGTAACAATCTTTGAATTTTAAAGAACTCAAAACAGAAAACTTCATATATAGATTATGAAAACATAAATTTTGCTTTGCCTTTTCAGAGTTTTACTGAAAGCACTCATTAACCAACATCCATGGAAAAGATGAATTTATCACAGAGGGTAGTGAACTTTGACCCCAATGATAAAAATACACTCAATGTTACTAGACTTGTAGATCTTTCCCAGTGCCAGGAGAAACGACGTCATCAAGTGTTTCTGAGGACACTTAGAGATGTTCTTAATTGCTTGTCAGAAACCAGACTCGTGGTCACGCACACACTCAGAACGTCTCTGCAGGTCAGGTGACCAGCTCGTTCAGAGCGACAGGTGTGGCTTTATGAAACACCGTCCCTGGAGGCCGCCGTGTCCACGATGTGCAGACACGGATAAGAAAGCCTTACTCATGCCAGTTTACATGTGGTGATGGACAGCAGGGGCTGCAGCCGGGCTATTTTTGATCCTGTCATGCGACAAGTGTTTCCAGCGGGTAAAATGTCTTTATAAGGCCAAAGTAAAACATCTATCAGCTCCAAAGGCCAGCCAGTATGAATCTCACTGATACTGAAACATTAACCCCTGTGCTCCCAAAGTTCCAAAGACAACACGACAGTTACTAGGCTTGTATCTCTAAATAAAGGTGGTAAATGAAAATAAGTTTAGCCTACAAAAAGGCAGGATGAAAGTGTGTGTGTGTGTGTGTGTGTGAGAGACGAATGCTTTAAATGATACACAGGCAGCGTTGCTTACAGGACTCTTGTCTCTGCATTTATTTTACATTAATAGTTTTCACTTGAAAATGCCAACCAATGAGTATAAAGTTCCTTAGACTATCAGAAACCTACATGAAGTCTGGCAAGGGTTAAGAAGCTATCTAGCAGGCAAATGAAACCCTAGAGTTTTTAAGGCTTAGGGAAAGGAGAATCCAGAAGACCACGGAGAGACTAAAATAGTTCAGAAGGCAGGCAGAATCGGACTAAAGGGTGAGGTGGCACTTCTGAAGCAATTCCTGCATTAGGAGCTCTTTTAATAGCCTACAGAGCCCATTAAGGCAATTTGGGAATCTCCCTCCTGCTAGAGAGCTACCAACATTCTTTCCCTCAGTGAATCATAGAACGTAAATGCCTAGCAGAAATAAAAGCACCAGAGCAAAGCCGACACTTCGGACAACTTTCAAAGAAAATTTACTATGTTTTCCTTTTCTTCCTATCTCTTCAGGTCCCTCTGGCATCTCTCTGTGACTTTTGACATCCTAAAGGGTTTCCTCTTTCAACCTATCACATAAACTGCTGACACAGGCTGCATCTCATTCACTTGTTTAAAGTAACCTAGGTCCCTAACATCCTACCAAACTAAGTGCAAACTTCTTAAACTTTGGCATGCCAGGCCTTTTATACTTCTGGCTCCAAAATACTTTTTCCAGTATTTCTTCTCACCTTTCCTTGAAGCCAGGTCAGCTGGGCTCCTCAATGTTTCCTGGACATACCATACACATCTAGAGCTTCACCTTCGCTCACGACATCCCTCTGTCAGGGATGCCAATCCTCACTCCATCTCTACCTGTTGCAATCACAATCCTATCTACCCTAGCTCTACCACTCACCACGTGTAAAGCCTTCAGGAATTTGCTTCACCTTTTTAGTCTCATGTATTTCTCATAAGTGAAATGAACCTAATATTTCCAATCCTAGTATTTCCAACCCTGAAGTGCTGTGCATTAAATAAAATTATCTATGTGAAGAGCCTACAGTGAGGAATATATTCATTGCAAGAGTTCCCTACCCTCCATCATAGCTTAAAATCTAGGTCAATTTCTACCTCTTTCACGAAGACTTCCTGGATCCCACCAACCTGATGTCTCTCTGCCTTATCTGGAGCCATATAGACAGCCCTTCTGGGCGCTTCTCAGTTTTCTTACTAGATTATAAGAGAGAGCCGAGTTGTGTCTTTCAGACTACAGCTTGACACAGAGGAAAGAACATGGCTTTGGAGGCCATGATTCAGAACCTAGAACCAGACTCTATCACTTAGTAGTCCCTGAGGGAAGTTAATTAACCTCTCTGCATCTCAATTTTTCACCCATGGAAAGGACATTAACAGTGCCTTCATCAAATAATTACTGTGATAATTAAATTATATAATTTATGTAAATCCCTTATCAGTACCAGGCAAGTAGCAGGTGTTCAGTTAATGTTAATTACTGTCCCTTCTGCTCCACTTAGTGGACAGTATAATACTTATTATGCGTTAACACAACTAGAGTAAAACTTAGCACTTAAAGGAGTACTAAGTGCTAAGTACCAAGTACTAAGTGCTAAGTGCTAAATATTTACTAAGTAAATATTTAAGTGTATTTCAACCTGATCTAAACTAGCCCAGAATTTTCTACTCAAGATCCATAGGCTCTCCTCTCCAACGTTTCAATAAGAAAATTATTCTTTCAAATATAAAATATTTATAAGATATTGTTTAGCAAATCCACAAATTTCTGTACATCTGCCCACTGTGTTACATCAGAAATTCCTTCAGGCCAAGGTTTTTCTCTTTAAAGGCCCAGAGTAATCTGGGGGCCATTTAAAGACCATATAAAAAAATAGTTCCTAGAATTTCAAACAAGTCAAGTAAGATTAAAAATTCTCAAGCTTCTTTCCAGGCCTAAAAATAAGAACATGTGGCATTCAAATAGAATTTAGGATGACCAGGTGTGATTTGTTAGGTACAGACTCCGGGAATTAGAGCAGTGTTAAGAATCCCTTAAAAAAGAAAGAGAAGGCTTGCTTGGTCTATTTGGAATGCTATCTATTTCTAATCAAGTTCAAACAATTTATGCAAACAGTAATAATCACCATCCTTTATAAAGACAGCTAATATTAGAAGGGATGAAAAACCAAAGGTTACTATCAAAATATGCTTCATTTAAAATTTCCATATGACACATCTTATTCTGGTTGTTATTGCCCTCGTGCTACTTTCTTTCTCAAGGATCTGTAAGGACTACCACAGCCTCTCCAAATTTCTATTCTAGCTCTCAAGACCCTCCATAAGAGTCTGGTTTCTCCACGCACTGAGTCTTTTCTCCTCTTTGCCTTTGCTGAGCCTCCCCTCATCTTACACCCTTTAGACGTGTCCCTTCTTCCTTTTACCTGTCCAGGACCTACCCACTGGTCCAAGTCTAGCTCCAGTCCTCACAAAGCCTTGTCCAACTCCTCCAACTCACCTATTTTCTTGCTCTTCTGAATTCCTTTTATACTTAAAATAATACCAAGTAATTTAGCAATTAGTAGGTCCTGATTCGTTTGTGTTAGTTTGGCTTCCCCAACTAAAGTGCCATCGCCTTATTTTGTACCATCCACTGGCACAGAGAAAACTACTCATATGCTAATACTGGTTGATCAGTTTAGCTGTATTAACAACTGTCTCAAGATTATGCATGTGAGATCATGACTAAGTTCACCATCACTTCCTAAGATGTATGTTCTCGTCCCCAATTCTACCTTAAACATAGTCTAGACCAATGAGAGGGGGATCCACAGAAGTAGTTGGACCCATCAGCCCACTGTTTATCATCAGTATCCGGAATGGTTTGGATGTGGCATTGATAAATCATTATGGGTATACGAAGGCCCTTTCTAATCATATTGGACAGAAGACTCTTCTACGGCTTCAAAAAAAGTAAGGGTTGTCAGTAAGTGAGATCTCGATATGGTAAAGGGAAGGTTATAAAGAAGGCATTCGTGGAAAATATAACTTGACTCTTCCGAGTCAAATTATTATTACTTTTTTGGATCTATTCTTGGAGACATATAAGGTAGACATCTATCTTTGTAGGTAGAATCCAACCTTCCAGGTTACACATGTAGATGTTCAGGTGCTAAGCTAGAGAAGAAACTATTGTTGAGGATGAAACACTTCTAAACAGTTAGAATATTTAAAAAGAGAGTGTGAATCTCTGGCATTAGAGTTACAACCATGTTGATCAGGTAGAAAACAGCCAAAACAGACCCTAGGTGTTTGGAATAAATTGAGGTAGGTGGGGATCTCCCACTCACATCGTGCCTGAATGGAAGGGAAATGGGGGAGCTTGGATAAGGAAAGCTGGTAATCACAGAACCCACAGAACACAAATATAAGCAGGCTGTTCACCTGAGTCAGGTATGAAAGGTGAAAGTTAGTGCTACTCTACTCAAAAAACTGGCCAGTGTTAATGAAATCTGATGAGAGTTGTTGAACCTTTACATTAGAAGGCCTAGAAGTGGATATACATTGCCAAAGAAAGAACCCCATTCCCAGAAAAAACACCCCAGTAAAACAGAAACTTAGGACATGCAAGCGATGAATCTGTATTCTTACAGAAGGAAATCACACCATTTAGCACTCACTACAAAAATATGGTTAAATGGAAGTCACAGGCTACAGCTTAAAAGCAAGGAATAAAAAGGCCCTTTGCTTCCCATGGCAAAGTCAAAGGTCAACACCCGTCAACACCACCACCAAAACCAAAAACACAAAGAGCCCCTTCCCCGAGGAAAAGAAAACACTTTCACTACAGCTCTTTTCAATTAAGTAAAAAAGCACACAGTTTAGCTATCAACACCACTTCATTACTGTAATAAATAAAATAAAGCACACGGAGGTCTACTGACTATTGTGAAAAATAAAACAACAACAGCAACATCCATGCATCGTTAATCACCATCTGAGCTTGTGTGTCTGAGTCTACTGGTTACAGAGTTTAATTCCAAACAGAACTATTCCACCTCTTATCATCGTATCCTTCTGATCAGTTAGCTTAACTGTATACGAGCCCTGTCAGGTTAGAAAGAGATAAATACAATTGAGTCAAGTTGAACAGTAGTAATGGTGTTGGGACACAATCGTCTGGTACACAAGTCATACCTGGTATTTTTGTTTTGTTTTGTTTTGCTAATCATGAGCTCAAATGTGTCTGTTTTGGAGGCTGCATACTTGGTCAGATAACTTGACTCATCTAAAAATGTTTATTTTATCAGCATTCAAAATACACAAACATATATAAATATGTATAACCGGGAACAATCTGTGACATGATGGTCTTATCTGGATATAAAAAAGAGGCAGGTTAACAAATGATATCCATGTTGAAACTTAGGAGGGCCTGATTAATTGACTTACCCAAAAGGTCTTTGTATAAGGGCTGGATGAAGCTGTTGAACACCAAAGGCAAAACCTAACAATAAAACATACCACATTCTCTATTTGTGCATGGTTAGGCATTTATTACTTCTACACATAAAATGCAATCACACCTTTCACTTAGAAAAGGTAATCATTCTTTTAATACTTTAGAGAAAATATTATACATATTTTTAAAAGTCATTTTACTAATGTTATTGTTGATCTAAAGAAAAATTTTAATAGGCTACAAGTGGAAACTAAAAATGATCTGCAAAGTTTAGTTGACAGACACAGAATAAGACCGTAGAAAATCAGACATAGAGAAAGTTCTTGTGGAATGAAACCAAGAACAGTAAGACTTGATAATGAAGTTACATGTCACAAATCTTCCTACAATTCTGAATCATGATCTATAAAAAAGCCTTTTTAATTTGGAACATTCTGGAATGCTTTGGACAATGCTTTGTAAGATTCTGGATTTTACAGATTATAGTATTAAAAATTCACAAAACAAACTCTTCTTTTCTGGATAGTGTACACAGACACACACACACACACACACACACACACTGTATTAGACAAATACATGTTTTTCAATGCTCACAAATACTTGCACATGCGCTCCCTTTCTTGACAACCTAGTTTCCTAGTAAATCTGTCTGAAGTGTCCACCTCTTTCCAAAATTTCAGATGCACAGACTTAAGAATGAAGAGTACACGACTTAATCAAAATTGCATGCCCAAGAAAAAGATTACATTTGTTCAAGAGTCGATTCACAATTATTTGTGCTCATGCACAGGGCAGTGTTGTAAACCATTCAAGAGGTCATGTTTTCACATAAACAAAATTCTCTCCCTTTTGGTGACTAATAGCTATGTGACCTTGGAGTAAACCCCTTCTCATCTCTGCATCAGTTTCTTCACCTGTGACATAAGGGTCCTGGAGTGCATGAAATCTCTTCATCCTCTTTCATTACTAATACATTCTGGGACTGTATTTTGAACATTTACCAGCCAGGCACCACCACCCCTATGCTTCTCTTGGCTCCGTGTTCCAGGTGAATTGCCCGCTCTGAACACAGGGCAACGGGTGGCAAAAGGAGAGACAACACTAAGAAGTATAACCAGCTGGAGTTGACACATTTGGCCCATAGCATCCACATGTGAATGATCTACAAGTGGCTAAAAACCAGAAAGTGGAGAGTGAACTAAGACTGTATATAGGAAACAGATGAGTCAAGCTCAAGCCTGGGTGTGTGCAAACTGAACTGACCCCCAAGATCTATTTTTTGCCCATAGGTACATTTCAAGTCAGGAAAGGAGTGTTTACAACTCTCATCTACCTTTAATGCCTTGGTAGAATAACCAGCCACAGCTCACCTTTACTAAACATCTACAGATTCTCAGGGAACTAGTGTCTTCCCAATCAGGGATTCATTCTATTCAGAAGTGGGGGGGGTCTCTAGTTGGGGGTGGGGCGTCGAGGGACATTGCTCACCTGGTTGCATGATCCTTGGTTTTGCTCCCAAGTATGCCAGATTCACATTGGCCTTCCTGCCATCAATGATGGGGTTGGGATCCTTGCAGGCTCTTTCGGCAGCAGCCCGGTCAGCCATGGTGACCTTAGCAACATACACACACAGACATACACACAAAGCTCTAAATCAACCCCTGAAGAAACCAACAATCGCACTGGAGAAGTCATTCCTGTTAATAAAACTGAGGGGCAGGGGGTCTTAAACTTTTTCTTTCTTTCTTCTTTTTGGGGGGGCTGGAACTTATCCCTTGATCCTCCATCCAAAACAAAACAAAAGAAGAAAACAAAGGAGGAAAGAAAGAAACACCGCCTTCTCACCCCCCCAAAGTTCTAAGGGTGCTAGTAGGGCCTAGCAGAGATTTGGAAGCCTGAATTCTGTCTTAGAACTCCTCCAGATTCCCCCTCCGCCGACCATTCCCCAGGTCCCTACCCGGCCTGAGAGGCACTGTTTGCTTTAAAGAAAGACTAGCCTCACATCCGGCCGGTGTTCCCAACCCCGCAAACACTCCCCAGCGACAATAGCTATTGTCCTACGCTGGGGCTCCCGGCTCCTCGGCAGCTGAATTTGCTCGCTGAAATCTCCAGGAAGGTTACTATGCTCTCTTTCATTTCGGCAAAGAAAGAGCCAGAGGTTCATCTTTTAAAAGAACTCATCTTTGCAATTAAAAAAGGGGTGGGGAGGGGTGGCATAAGAAGAAAAGCCCCAGACCTCCTGGGGTGTCCCCTCCCTGCCCCAGCCGGAATGCCAGGAAGACACACATATTTTTACAAAGCAACAGCGCTCTTAACGACCAGCCTCCAACCTGGGAGTGCAATTCTTAGGGGCTACGGCCCCTCCCTCCCAGACCTCCGCACCCCCAAATCCGGCAGTCATCACAGTTCTCTCCCTCCACCCCTGCTCCGCCTGCCCCCCGACACCGCAGCGCTCTCGGTCCCCTCGGAACCCCGCGAGGCAGGCGCCGGCCCTCCCTCCCCAGCTCCGCCGCGCGCAAACTTTCAGTTCAGCCGGGAGCAAAGAGGCAGCGCTGGTCACGTCCGCTGGGGTCCTCGCGCGGCCACGCCGAGCCCCTCACTCCCAACTCCGACCCCTCGGGCCAAGCGCCACTCTGTCCCTCCCCGCCCCCGTGGTCCTCTGTTTCCCCGCCGAGCTCTTTATCGCCCCCTCCACCACCATCCCCATCCGCGCAACTTACAAATCCATAGCCCCGGGACTTGCCCGTCTGCCGGTCGGTGATGACCACCGCCTCCTCGATCTCGCCGAAGACCTCGAAGTACTTGCGCAGGCTGGCGTCCGTGGTGTGGTAGGGCAGCCCCCCGACGAAGATCTTAGTGTACGTCGTGTCCTTCTGGGTCGTGTGCATCTTCGCGCCCGCCCCGCGGCTCGGGCTCCGGCTCCGGCTGCGGCTGCGGCTGGGGCAGCGGCTGCGCCTCCTCCTCCGGCTCCGCGTCTTTTTTTTGGCGGCGGAGCCCGGGGCGGGGGACTCCGCGCGCTTCAGCTCGGGTTCCGTCCCTCCCGCCGCGGAAGCTGGAAGACAAGTGGCGAGGACGGCTCTCCCCCTCTCTGCTCCCTTCCCCCGCTGGCCGGGGGTCGGCGCCTGGCTGGGGAGGGGGCGGGCCGGACGCCTGCGATTGGCCGTGGCCGCACCTGGGGCGCCCTGCGCCGCCGCCCCCCAGCTGTTGGGAACAGCTGCTTCTCTCCCCGCGCGGCGCGGCGCGGCGCTGGGCCGCCGGGCTCGGGCACTTGAGCCGGCGCTGGGGTAGGGCTGGGGAGGGCTGGAGGCGGCTTGGCTCTCGGCGTCGCCTGCCCTAACCCGTCAAAGTCCTAGGGACTCGGCGCGGCCCCAGCCGGGACCCGGGTCGCGGGGACTGCGCCCGAACTGGGAGTTGTGTCGCTTTCCAAAACGGCGATGCGAGGTCTTTGCGCTCGGCCTCGGCGACAGGGCCGGCGACCCGCACTGACTAGCTGCGGGGTGGCCCGGATGCCTGGGGCGGTTCGCTGGGAGGCCAGTTCCCTCCCGGGCGCTGGGGCCCAAGAGCTCCGCCAACGATACCGGAATTGGATGCTCCCGGGTCTGGAGAGTGAGAAGGAGGGCCCCCAACCTTCCTTGACCCCAAAGAGCCGGTGCTGGGGAGAACCAGCGAGGCAGAGCCAGGAGGGAAAAAAAGCTTTGGCCCTCGGGTGCGCTGCGGAGAACCACTAGCTTTCGTTGCTCACCGCCCAGCCAAGCTAAGTAAGCGCAGACACCTGTCTATCAGACACTGCTTTCTATTTCAAAGGACCATAAATTAGTACTTCACCTCACAGTCACCAAATTTGTGTTACCTCCTTAACTTAGGCCTCCCTAACTATTCGGGAAGATTGGTATAGATTTCTCATCATAAATCCTTTTCTTTTTTCCCCTAAGCAGAGAGTTAATTAATTTCCTTCTATTTGAATTGTAAGGATGTTTAGTGGCTTGATCTCAACTGTCTTATCAGGATGTACAGAAATTGTAAGAGGTGTAATTTTTGAAATCGACTTGTTACATAATCACTGGTTTCTACCAGCAAATCTTTAAAGCATTTGTAGAAATACAGACTTCAGTGCAGCCCATATATAATTATTTTTTATATCAGCTTTTGGCAACTTCTTTTTATCAAGAGTACCTTCAACTAGGCTGTAAGATCATGGTCGTAGTTGAGGTTTGGATGAAGATATTTAATGTGAGCAGAATGTCCGCCCCACCCCCCACCCCCTACTGTTGGCACACAATTTGCTTTTTTCCACCAGGAGTGTCCGCTGAAGTCCACCCAGTAATTGCCCCTGGGCTTCAACATTTATTCTCTTTAAAGCAGTTCAGTATGTTAACCTATTAGAGAGGCACATACTTCTGTTCTTCTTTCCAGGGCACCTCTGTAGTCAGCCCAAGAGGATGAGATATATTGCATTTGCAAAAGCTAATGGGAATGCAAATATTCTTGAGCAAAAGTTTGAATTCTGTTCTTCATCTTGCTGACATCTGCATGAGGTTGACCTTTTGAGGTCATCAGTTTCTTTAAGTTTGAACCCCCAGCGGGAGATAGAAAGAAACAAATCTAAAGTTTCCTGAGAAAATGTTTTTAAAATCCAGTTGAAGAAAAATATTTTACAGACATATGAGAGCCAGAAAGTGAAATTGTAAACACCCTCTCCTCATTGCTCAAGTAAAATACAGGTTTAAAAGGAACTCTGTGTACTGGTACAATGAAAGATGATTTTTTTTAAATTAGAAAAACAAAGCAGGCCATGAAACAGAGGAGGCGTGTTTTTTTAATATTCAACATCCATCTTGCGGTGTCACTTAAGAATTACTGTACTTAGATGAGGCTCAGGCAAAACATCTTTGTGAGGGGAGACTAGTTACAGAGAAGAGTGACTTTGGCTGTCTCACTTCTCTTCCTACCGGGACAGGAGCCCACCCCAGAGGGACTGTGATAAAGGGAAGGAGAGTGTCTGGGAGAAAGCCAGAAGCTCCAATGTTCACTAGGTAAAGTGGTGAGATCTACAAGGAAATTCTGATCCTATGCTGGGATACCTGTGTTGTAGAACTCGGCTTCTGGAAATAAGATGCTTCCCTGCCATAGTCCTAGAGAAAATAATGCAGCCACCCTCCCCCTACCCCATGTAACTCCTGCCTGGTGTGCTTTTATTCCTTCAATCCAACAGTAAATCTATAGCTTCATTTGAAACTTCCCTCATTTTGTATGGATATCCCTGATTTTGAATTCCAGAGATAATTAAAGCATTATCAATAATCAGGTGTTATGTGATTCACTGAAAACAAAGGTTAAGAGGAATGGAGCTTCCTTATTTTCCAAACCAATTTAAATAGAAGCCATAATTTTTTTTTTTTTTTTGCAGTACATGGGCCTCTCACCGTTGTGGCCTCTCCCGCTGCAGAGCACAGGCTCCGGACCCGCAGGCCCAGCGGCCATGGCTCACTGGCCCAGCCACCCCGCGGCATGCGGGATCCTTCCGGACTGGGGCACGCACCCGCGTCCCCTGCATCGGCAGGCGGACTCTCAACCACTGAGCCACCAGGGAAGCCCGAAGCCATAATTCATACCCGGTTCTGCTTGACAAACCACTGAGTGCCCCCCCAAAGGCAGGCACTGGGCTAGGGCCAGGCATTACTGACGCTGGGTTCGTATGACATCTGCACAAAGGTGGGTACAGTTATTATAGCCAGATACATTCTCAGTGGATTTATGAACCTGAGCCATCAGACCATGTAGCCTTGGGGGCATAAAATCTTTCTGAATTCAAAGTTTCAAGGTTATTAAGTACCAAATATTTCTGTGTAATTACCCATTACAAATTCAGGTTTGAAAAACAATACTGGGGTAATCCTTTTGCTTGCTCAGCTGCTTCGGGCAGAGAAGAACGCCTGTATATTCACAGACCTCATGCAATATGATGTGTGCTTCTTTGGAAAGAAAGAGCCATAAAGTACTTTAAAAGTTATAAATAGGTTCCACGTTTGTCATATCCAAATGACTACATATGGATAGCCCTGAATCCTTGGTTCCTACTCCATGGCAAGATCGATATGACTTTATTACTTACAGTAAATTATTGTCCACTTGGTTCAAAATCTTTATCTGACTATTAAAAGCCAAAACCAAAGTTACAAGTTTCACATTCATTTATATATTTTCTTCTCCCCCCCCCCACCCCCTTCCTCTTAAGTTAATCATGGAAATGAACTCCAGGCCCAAAGCTTATGAAGAATGTTGAGAAAAGAGGGTAATAGCATTTCATGAAGGGAGAGAAGTACTATCCCCACTTAAGGAGGTGCCTGTTCCAGAGGTAGTACACTGCTCTGGGCAGCAAGTCTCCTCCAGGCAGGGTTGGCCTCTTAGATGTTATTGGATCTCCCGTAGGTCAGTTAAGTCCTCTACGGGGTTCTATACACATGAACACTGAAGAAATATCTACTGAAGAGAATTGCTGTCTTAAAGATATCTACTTGCATGCTTGATGAGAGAAAATACATTCTCAGCTAGAACTAACCACTTGTAAAGTATTTAGGCCAGGCACTTTTTTTTTTTTTAATTTGGGACACAAAAAAATGGCTTCCACAGAGTCTTTTGTTTCGGTTGTTTGGAAATGTTTACTTATTTTGAGAGTCTGTGTGAGCACTCCAATGTAAAACCAACAGGTTTTCTGCCCTTTGGAGAGGTCCCATGATCAGATGTATTTCTGTTTCTCTGGGTGGGTGGGTAATTTTCTCTTAGTAACAGATAACAAATGTGTGTAATAGGTTATGCTGCTATTTTAGTGTGCAGAAGAGTTGGCAGTCAGAAACCTAGTCAGTTCAGCTCAGATCCACCTCTGGGAGAATTCTAGTCATGCTGCATTAAACCACATCTAAGCTGGTAAGTAAAGTGCAATGGAAATTTGTAACTGTAATTCAATCATGAAAATCATAATGCTTCTTTCACATCAAGCATCCAGAAAATAGAAAGTGGAATAGGGTCACTCTGGAGAACGAGGGAAGGGCAAAAACGAAAGCGGGGGCACCAGGGGGCAGTAGTGGAGGGGGACAAAAAACGTCCCCTGCCAACCTTGCCCTTGGGACAGTTTCACTCTGCCCATTTGGAAGTGGCTTTAAGCGTATCCACACTTTACATTCTAGTATATAAATCTGAAAGGGAAGGAAGAGAATGCAAGCATTTTAAATCCACCGTGTGTTTCTTCACATTTTAAATTCAGGGTGTACTTTGGTTCTAAATCTTTAAACAGTGAGCCTTGGAGATGCCAAGTTATTTTAAGGAGCTGATGATCTCTCCAAATGTACTGAATGACTGTCTCTTGATGACAGATTCATTCTAATGCTGTTGCTGGGAGGCAGAGGACATTGTGTGGTGGAAATAGATATGGATCCCAAAACAGGAGACCTAGGGCCTAGTCCAAGCAGTCATTAACCAGCTCCAAGACCTTGTTTGGTTTACTCCATTAAAAAGTACAAATGTGGTTAGAAAAACCTGTGACAGTCCTCCCTGAGCAAATACGGCCTAGAATGGAGGATGCTAGTCTGACCCTTTATTTACAGATGTTTAGAGGGTCACCTTGGAATCAGGAGACAGCCCAATGTTGGCACTCAAGTGTTATTTATTTACTTTTAAAATATAAAGTACAGGCTTCCCTGGTGACGCAGTAGTTGAGAGTCTGCCTGCCGATGCAGGGGACACGGGTTCGTGCCCTGGTCCGGGAAGTAAAAACTACTTGTAGTTATGTTGTAAGGTGGATATTTTCCCTGCTAACAAAGGAAAGGCATATTTATGACAGAAAATTATGAAAAAGCATAAGACGTACAAAGAAAATCAAAATCACCCACAGTTCTACTCAGAATAACATAATATTTTTCAGTGTCTAATATCAGGTGTTTCTTGTACATAAATATATGCTTACACATGTGCTGTTATGAGTTACCCTACATTCTGTTTTACTATCAGCTTTTTTCACCTAATAGTATATGGTGAATAGTTTTGTCTATTATTAAATAGTTGCTACATTTCATTTAAAATGCCTGAATAGTATTTTATCATGTCAATGCCCCCAAATTTATTTAAGCAATCCCCTTTTGTTGGGCACTTTTATTGTTTCCAATTGTTCCCTATTATAAAGAGCTCTGAAATTAACATCCTTGTTGATAAATCTTTTTACACATCCTTGGTTATTTCCTAAGGCTGGTTCCATAAGGGACTTTGTTTGGTCCGTGGCTGAACCCCCAACTCCTAGTTTAGTGTTTGGCACATAAGAAGTGCTTAAATACTTGTTGAATGAATGAATGAATTCTTACAAGTTTATATATTAGGTCGCAGGGTATGCCCATATTTAGATCTTTTGATGTGTATTGCCAAATCGCCCTTCAAAAGGTAATGCAGATTTTACTTCTACCAGGAGCATATTAAGGTCAGTTTTCTAGAATCCTCATTGACATTGCTATATAAAATAGAATAATTTTGTTTGCAAGTGAGAAAAATCCTAACTCACACTGGCTCAAGTAATAAAAAGGAATTTTTTGTCTCCTATAATTGAAAAGTCCAGAGGCAGGGCAGGCTTTAGGTGTGGTTCGACCCCCAAGGGGCATGTTGTCACCAAGACGATGACAGCATTTGCTGCGATCCGCCTGTCTTCACCCTCCTCGGCTGGTTGGCTTTGTTCCTTAGCTGACTCCTCAAAGTAGCAAGTTGGCTGCTGGCAACTCTCAGAGCCATGAGCCTCCTTGGTCACATGCAGGGGAAAACTGAAATTTCTTTTGCCCAATTATCAAACCAAAGTCCCATCTTCCTTTCGATTGTATCATCTTAGGTCACAAGCTTGCCTTTGAACCAAACTTAGAAGCCAAGGAATGTAATTGTTGATTTTCTTAGGCCTGGGTTCCATTCTGTTTTCCCATCATGGGACACATCCCTAAGACACAGGGATGAGATGACATTGATTCACTCAGACCCATGATGGCCCGGAACTGAGGAACACTACTGAACCCCATGGTTGTGAGATTCTGGGTTCTTTTGGGAAGAAGACATAATAGAGTGAATGCTTTAGAAGCAATTAAAAAACCACACTAAATGTTAGCATTTAATTTTTAAAACACATGTATTTTCTGGGTAAAAAGGTGTTCTCGTTGCTTAACTGTTTTTCCATACGTCTGTGGGCCATTTGTTTTTGAGAACTTTTTTTAAAAAAATAGGGTTTTTGTCTTTTCCTTCAACTTTTAAGAACACTTTATTTTATTTATTTATTTATTTATTTTTGGCAGCACTGCGTAGCATGCGGGAGCTTACTTCCCCGACCAGGGATCGAACCCAGGCCCCCTGCAGTGGAAGCACACAGTCCCAACCACTGGACTGCCAGGGAATTCCCCGAATTTTAAGAACACTTTAAAGAGCTGTTTTGATGGCCTCATTTGATGTAATTCGGATCATCGAGTCCAATCCCTCATTTTGGAGTTGAGAAAGCTGAGGCCTAGAGAGAAATGGCTTCTAATAGGTCACATATCTAGCAAAGGATGCAACTGGGATTCAAATAAACCCTATTTTACATTCGAAAAAAATTTTTGTTAAATTTATATGTAACTTAGACGTACTCAATTGCGTAAATCTAAATGTACATGTGCATATACCCATGTAACCGGTACCCAGATCAAGATGTAGGCTGTTGGCATCTGAAGTGGAGGCAATGCTGTAGGACTAAGCCCTTGACCTGTGGGGTCTGTGCTGACTCTGGGTAGTTAGTGTCAGAATTGAATTGAGTTGTTGGACACTTAGCTGGTGTTGGAAAAGACACCACTCTTTTGGTATCAGAGAAAAGCAGACGGAGACAAATCACCTCACAAGGGTCATTGATTTAAAGTATATACTATGTCCTGGAGGATGATGCCTCAATCTTGCAAGGTCTCACCTCTGAGAGAGCACTCTGTGTTTTGAACAGAACATCCCATCCTTCTATTGGCCATCAGCTTTTGTGTAGTGAGGCATGTGTTACAACCAATGGATTCCATGATCATGAGCCCAGTCTTATGCCCCTTTATCATAAAGAGGATATTCCGGCCTATTGCAATATTATGTGGAAGCCTATGCTAGTGGATCAAACGCTGATCCTTGTGAACAGAAAGGGCAAACTCATACCCAGAATATATACTCATACATATCAAAATCTCTGCTCCTTCCCGGGTAGAAGGAGTCCAATGTGGTCAACTTGCTGCCAAGGGGCTGGTTGGTCTCATAGAAAGATAGGGAAGTATCATGGAACAAGCGTTGATCTCTGCTGCTGGCAGGTTAGACATCCAATGAGCCTCGGGAAGAGCTGTAGGGTTTGTGCATAGCCTCCATCCCTGCCACCTTGGCCACTCTGTTCCTGTATCCATTGTGCCTGCCCTGGGTGGCTGATGACACAAGCTAGCTGATATCTACTGGTCAAGCCACTTTGTCTACCTGATGTGGTGATACATTTTGTGGTGGTTACATTCTGACGGGCATTAACGTATGCTACAGATGTCTTCACACTTGGTGCCCACTGACCTGTAGCGATCCTTCTGCCTCTTTCTCCTAAGACTTCTGGGTCCTCGATCTTCCAACATTCTTCTTCCAGGAGTCTGAGCAGATGGCCAGATAACTTGCTGCCCCCCATCTGTATTGATTCTAACCTCCGACCACTTCTTTTCCGACATAACGGTGGATGAACTGGTATTTTGCCTAAATTGTATCCAAAGGGAGGATTTCCTATCACCACTGTCTTTCAAGGCCACCTTTGAATGGGGCTGTACCACAGTCACCATTCATATTTGGCTCGTATCCCACATAATAGACTGATTATTACCAGCTACTTTATCATGGCCTGAACCAGAATTCCTTTAAATCAATTATATGGATATTTTTGGTGAAAATTCCTTTACACTAAAAATATTACTGTATCTCTTTATTTTTAAAACTCATCAAACAAACATGTCTTGAGGCTTGTTTTGTAGCAATGAGTGTACTTATGTTGGATTTCCAGTAAACTTTTACCAAAAATGCAGGTTTGTGGCCTCTCCCGTTGCAGAGCACAGGCTCCAGACACGCAGGCTCAGCGGCCATGGCTCACGGGCGGGCCTAGCCGCTCCGTGGCATGTGGGATCTTCCCGGACCGGGGCACAAACCCCTGTCCCCTGCATCGGCAGGCGGACTCTCTTTGTCTGTTTGTATGGTACATATTCATACAGAAAAATCTACCAGAGTAAATAAATATCTTCTTCACACTAATTTTTTGCCTTAACCAAAAGACGAAGAAATGATCAGTTTTAATGATCAGATTTTGAAATACAGAAGCAAAAAAAATTATGGGTCCATCAAAGTCAGCTTCCCAGATTGGCATCCTTATCCCTCAATTTCTGGGTAAATTGTATAAAATTAATTATAATATCGCAAAGTTTAGCCTAGAACATAATTGTGTTAATGACAATGCTGAGAAGCAGTGTAAGTGAACTAAAACCAACATAAAGAGTCAAAATTACAATGCAAATATGTCTTTTAAGAGAGCCATAAGCTTGAAGTGTGAATCTTCACTGCCTTAGAATTCTTTCTCCTTTCTTCATACATATATAGGTTTGCTTTCTGCAAATGTAGTTCTTGAGCACAGAAATTTTATGCTCATTGATATAAGCATTTGCAACCCCTGCCTCAGCGTACATAGGTGAGTTTTTTAAAAGAACATGGTCAAGGAGGAACCAGAAGTGTTTGGCAAGGCTGTGTACAGCCCCCTGTTCTGGATGGAGAAGGGACGTGAAAATGGGGACATATCTGTTCCTAGCGTGTGGTTTTTTCAGCGGATCATAGTGCTTTACAATGGCTTGGCTTTCTCTTTCTCTTGGAAACTTTCTGGGCCTGAAAACATCATTCCAGATGTTTTCTCTGACATCTGAATATTGATCTTTCCTTACCCAGCAATATTCCTATATAACCACAGGTCTATGTCCTTGCTGTGAGAGGCAACTCCAGAAATTTGGAGCCTAGCAGGGAGAAATAGAAGAAACAGTAGAATGACCACTTGATGGATTATAGGAGTGTCAACTAAGGAAAGCACGAAGTCTATCTATACTTATATCAGGCTCTGCCAAAGAGACAAGTAACAATAAATTAGCCAAAAAAACACACTGAAGAGTCAAACACAATCAGGGTTTCTGTCAGATTCTGGCAGTGATTCTGAGGGAATCTTGTGCAAATAAAGAAACCTTTCTGTACTGTGTTTTAAATCACATAAACAGTGAAAATAAAGATATAAAGATTAATATGCATATGTATACGTATGTATAATTGTGGTTGCGGTATCTCTTTCTGTTTACAAAGCAAAGCAATTCAGCTAATTATATCCACCAAAACACAGTGAAACAACCCAAACATTTTATGAAAATAATTTATTTTGGCTTATCTATTCTATTTATATTACAACTGCATGACAGTACTTGGCCCTTCTTTGTATATGGAAAAATGTCATTTTCAACTTGTACCGAGAATCCCTGTCAATATAGGCTATCACAATTAAAGCAGTTTTCTTGTAATTTAAAAGGACAACTCAAGAGATGAATTGCTGATATAAAAGTTATTTAACTTAAGTAACTAACTGCATAGTTGGTTATTTTTCTTTTTTCTTTTTTTTTGGTACGCGGGCCTCCCACTGCTGTGGCCTCTCCCGTTGCGGAGCACAGGCTCCGAACGCGCAGGCTCAGCGGCCATGGCTCACGGGCCCAGCCGCGCCGCGGCATGTGGGATCCTCCTGCACCGGGGCACGAACCCGTGTCCCCTGCATCGGCAGGCGGACTCCCAACCACTGCGCCACCAGGGAAGCCCAGTTGGTTATTTTTCTAATCCTAGGACGATGTTTATAAAATATTTTCCCTCACAGCTTTAAAAACAGAATTTTTTTCTAATTGTATTTTTCTTCCAATTTCCATTTTCTTTTCTTTTCTTTTTCTTGCACACTTATGGGTGTAAAACTGTCATTGTTTTTTTCTTAGGAAAAGAAGACCAACAAGCAATTTTACATGAAAAAAAGCAAACATTTTCTCAGGATGTCTTGTACTTTATAAGAAATATCATAGTACTATGTATCAAAATAAATTAGCTTAGGTCCAAATATTGTATACATATATGCCCATTAAATATTTACCTTTTCTTGAAAATATATTTCTTAGTGAATATATATATATATATATTTTTTTTTTTTCCTCCTGTTCATGTTGAGATGTCATCATCTCAGTCATATTGGTAAGCTTAGGAAGAATAAAATATTTATGACTGGTAAATAGTGCCGGTTTGGAGATTTTTTTAAATGTTAGAAAACCCAAATCTACCTCTATTTTCCTGGAACCATCCTGGACACTTCTATCACAAAACTCTCTAAATGCCAAAATGCATTGGTTAAGGATTTCCAGAATTCTCCTCAGATCATTCAGATCCATAGACAAGATGGGTTAAAAAGATGAATTGCTTTATTTTATTTCTTATTGGTGTAAGGCAGAGAAAAACTTTTCTGAAAAGTGTTTGGTGTGTTTCATGTTCGTCAGTATCCTGATTTCTCTGCTACTCTTTTATTAATATTAATTAGGCTATACTTGTGTTATTTTATATCTTAGCTCAGCAAAACATTGTTAAACTATTATAATCAGGAGGAAGAGGCTAGAATATGAAGATTTCAGAAGAAATAAAATTTTAATCAACTCTAAATAGCAGGTAAAAAGTAGGAAAAAAAGAGTGCTTTTTCCTCACTTGGAAATCAATGAGCTGCTCAGTATTATCCAAAACCAAAGGATGGGTCCCACATAAAAAGATTCCGTTTGGAGAAGTTGCCTGTGATAGTAAAAAACTCTAAAAAGTTGCAATATATTAAAAAAGAGTAGACAGAACTTTCAAAATTTGATCTATTTTTCTTGGTCAAGAGGAATCAAAGGGTCTAAACAAGTAATTTAAGAATATATTGAAAGAGGAGAAACTCTTCAGGAATGGTGGAATAAGGACCTCTGAAAATTTGTTCTCACATAAAAGCAATGAGAGCATCAGCCCCCAAAATTGTCAAAATCAGTGTTTTTAGAATTCTGGAAATTAATCAAACACTTGCAAAAATTTGAGTCACATTTATTGAAGAAAAACACGTGACTCTTGATAAGAACACTGAGCTTTGTGGCATTTTATCTTCCCCAATCTGCATCTTCTTCTCTCTATAGTTACACAGGAGTCTTGAAAACCAATACCCTTGTGATCACAGTGGGTGTGAAAAACAGGAGCCTAGCAGCCACTGGAGAGAGTAAAGTGGTGCTGGAGCATCCCCCCAAATGCGCCATTCCCAGAGAACTGTCGTTATTTGACCTGTCCGACAGCTTCCTGAACATCTCCACTCACAGAGCTTGTCTTTATTTGACCTCATGAAGAACTCAGTGCAAATGGCCTTTTTCCTGGGGCACTTGTCAAAAAACTTTCAGTGGTAGTTGTTTAATATTGTAGCTGCCTGAGGTCATGATACCCAGTGATGAATAAGAAACTTAAAAGATAAAGCCGGGGAATGAGATGTCCATAGGGAGCTTTGAAAAACTCTGCCATATTCTTGAGAATCTAGGAGGCCACGTGCATTTGCAAGACTGTGCATATTCACGGGAAAGACCTGAGAGAAGACCCTAACCTCTCACCTTTGGCTGACCTTGAGGTCCTGTGCAAGCAGGAAGTGAAGGCTAAACAGTTTTAAACTGCCAGAGCATTGAACAGGTATCCCAACATGGACACAAAGCTTCTTGAGAAACGCTGGGAGACATTTGTTCGAGGCATTTGGGAAATCGATATCCAATTGTTAGATGATAACTAAGCTAACCAGGCAGAGACTCTAGTGGTTAGACCCAACAAAGAATACACACTTTAAAGAATTACTTCATCAAGTTACTAAGCAAAGAAGCAACAACAACAATAGAGCTATAAGCACCAAGGAGAGGGGGAATTTGAATTCCAGAGTTGCCACATTATAATATTTTACGAGTCCAGTTTTAACAAATTTCTTTAAAAAAGTAAGAGTCATACAAAGAAACAGAAAAGCCCATGCGCAGGGCAGTCAAAAGAAACTCTCCGGGCTTCCCTGGTGGCGCAGTGGTTGAGAGTCTGCCTGCCAATGCAGCGGACACGGGTTCGAGCCCTGGTCCGGGAAGATCCCACATGCCACAGAGCAACTGGGCCCGTGAGCCACAACTACTGAGCCTGTGTATCTGGAGCCTGTGCTCCACAGCAAGAGAGGCCGCGACAGTGAGAGGCCCGCGCACTGCGATGAAGAGTGGCCCCCGCTTGCCACAACTAGAGAAAGCCCTCGCACAGAAACGAAGACCCAACACAGCCAAAAATAAATAAATAAATTTAAAAAAAAAAAAAAAAAGAAACTCTCCCTGAGAAAGCCCACAAGTAGGACTTACTAGACAAAGACTTCAAATCAGGAATTATAAATACTTTCAAAGAAGTAAAAGAAGCCATGTCTAAATAAATAATGAAGGAAAGTATGAGAATGATGCCCGACCAAATAGAGATTACCAATAAAAAGTTAGAAATTATACAAAAAAGCATCAATTAGAAATTCTGGAGTTGAAAAGTACAACTGAATGAAAAATTTGCTAAGGGGCTCAACAGCAGGTCTGAGCTGGCAGAAGAAAGGATAACCCTGAACTTGGGGATAGAATTGAGATTATCCAGCTTGGGAAACTGAGCAGGAATAGTGAAAGAAGAAAAATGAACAGAGACTCAGAGACCTATGGACAACACAAGTGTACAAGTATATTTATAATGGGAGTCAAAGAAGGAAGAGAGAAAGAAAAAAATAGGAAGATATTTCAAGAAATTATGGCTGAAGTTTCCCAAATTTGATGAAAAACATTAGTCTACACATCACGACAGCTCAATAAACTCCAAGTAGGAAAACTCAATTAGGCATACACCTATAAACATTTCATGTCAAACTGTCAAAAGCAAAAGCCGAATGAATACATTACAAATACAATACAAAATCATTTGTGTTTCTATACACTTGCAATGAACAATCCAAAAATAAAATTAAAAAACAATTCCATTTATAACAGTATCAAGATAAAATACTTATGAGTAAATTTAACAAAACAAAAGCCAGAGTTGAACACTGAAAACTGCAAAGCATCACTGAAGGAAATTAAAGGAGACCTACACAAATGGGAAGACATCCTATGTTCATGAATTGGAAGACTTAACATTAAGATGGCAACCTTCCAAACTGATCTAAAGATTCAGTGCAATCTCTTTCAAAATTGCAGCTGCTTTTTTTTTTTTTTACAGAATGGCAAGCTGATCCTAAAATTCATATGGAATTACAAAAGACCCAGAATAGCCAAAACAATCTTGAAAAAGAAAATAAAGTAGGAGGGTTCATACTTCCTGATTTCAAAAATTATGACAAAGCTGTAGTAATCAGGACAGTGAGGTACTGGCATAAAGCTACACATATAGATCAGCAGAATAAAAAAATTCAGCGTCCAGAAGTAAGCCCATACATTTATAGTCAACTGATTTTTGACAAGTGTGCCAAGAAAATTAAATGGGAAAGAATGATCTTTTCAACAAATGTACTGAGACAGTTGAATATCCACATACAAACAAAGTTGGATTTTTATCCTACACCATATGCGAAGATTAACTCAAAATGGATCAGTCTTAAGTACAGAGGCAAAAATATGAAACTCTTAGAAGAAAATGTAAATCTTTATGAACCTTGTATTAGTCTGTAGTAGATCAATCTCGGTCCACAAACTGTGGCATGCAAGAAGTGTAACTTTAAGTACAGCATAGATGTTAAGGTCTCAGATGGTGCTGCCAGACTGCCTGGGTTCAAGTCCTAGCTCTGTGTCTTGCTGAGATTAAAACATTTGTTAATAATTCTTAAATATTACCCTGCTAAAAGGAAAATCCAAATGCCAAGAACATTTTGATCGTTGGTAGCATTACTGGGATAAGTGAATAGCTTATTAGGTGATTACACTGATTATTTGTTATCATATATAACTTCTAGTATGTTTGTAAAAATAGTCTCTTTACTTTCTGGTCATATTTTTCTATAGAATCACAGATTTTAGAGATAGAATGGATCTTACAAATCTTTGTATAAAGGTGAGACATCTAACACTGTCATCCCTTGACTCTCCCAAGGTCACATAAGTAGTTAGTGACAACAGTTAATTGATAAAGACAACTAGAGGTCCGCTACGTGGGTAATCTGGGTCGCGTTCTCATCCTCTAAAGACCTTCTTCAACAATAGACTACACTTGACCTCAGGCTCTAGCTCTCCACTTAATATGATTTCCCCAACATATTCTTCAGCTTTGGGTTTTGGGACTTTCCATTTTCCTTTTTGCCCAATACTACAAAGCCTAATGCTTAAAGCTGATTTACTGTATCTCTGCTCTGTTGAATTGTGATTGGTGTACTTAGGTTGTTTCAGCCGAGTGTTTTTGTTTTTGACAATACGCTTTTCCTAAAAGTATTTATAATGATGACATAAAACCCTTCAGGTGATAGTCCAGGGTATCTTCAGTTAGCTCAAAACACCATTAAATTTTCAAATTAATTTTCATTAAAAAATAGACCATGGGCTTCTCTGGTGGCGCAGTGGTTGAGAGTCCACCTGCCGATGCAGTGGACGCGGGTTCGTGCCCCGGTCAGGGAAGATCCCACATGCCGCGGAGCGGCTGGGCCCGTGAGCCATGGCCGCTGAGCCTGCGCATCCGGAGCCTGTGCTCCGCAACGCGAGAGGCCACAACAGTGAGAGGCCCACGTACCGCAAAAAAAAAAAAAAAAAAAAAATAGACCATATGTAATGTTTCTGTGATGACGATGTCAGGCATTGTTCTAGCTTAGGTTTGCCACATTTAGTAAATAAAAATGTAGCATATCCAGGTAAATTTGAATTTCAGATAAACAACAAGTAAACCAACTGTTGCCCAGGACATACCTATATTAAAACAAATTATTCACTCTTTGTCTGAAATTAAAATAGTACTAGATAGCTTTTATTTTACCTGGTAATACTAACTTAGGTGCGTAAGGTACATCATGAATAGAAGATTCACGCTGTCATAGAACTTATATTTTTACAGGGGAGAGATGGACAATACAATGAACATAATTAATAAATAAACTATATAGTATGTTAGAAGATAAATGCTTTAGAATAAAAGAGGAGAGCAGGATCCCTTAACCTAAGTGTGAGGGCAGGTTCTCATTTTCAATAGGGTTGTTGGTGAGATAAGCCTCATTGAGAAGCAAGATTTGAACAAGGACTTGGAGCATTTTTCCAGATGCTCTTTAGGGCAAGAGTATTCCAGGCTGAGGGACAGTGTTTAAAATACTGAGGAACAGCAAGGAACCAGTTGGCTAGAGTAAAGTGAGTGGTAGGAGAGAAAATGGGGGCCCAGACCACAGGGTCTGGGAAGCCATTGTAACGACTTTGGAACCATTGCAGGATTTTGTGCAGAGGTGTGATATGACCTGACTTATCTTTTTAAAGATCACTCTAGATGATGGAGTGATAAGGCTAAAAGCAGGGAGACTATTAAGAGGTGATTATAATCATCAAGGTGAGAGGTGAAGGGGCGCAGACTATGGCGGTGGCAGTAGAAGTGGGGGGAAATAGTGAGATTCCAGAGATAGACTGAAGGCTGAACCAATGGGATTTCCTAAAGATTGAATATGAGATGTGACAGAAAGAAGAACTTATGGGTGATACCAAAGATTTTACCCTAAGCACATGCCATGAAAAGCCCTAACCTTCAGACTGGAGATATTTTTAAGGAGCTATGCATTGAAAGCTCTAAGGACTAACTGTGATTACCTCGAAGTGTCATTTAAATAATATATTCACATACATCTATGGACACAAATTAGAGCATGACCTACTGCTTCTTTGGGGAATCTGAAGGCAACTGGACTGTCGTATACTATAAATAGATTTTTGTGGAGATATTTTATTTTATTCCACCTGTCAGGATAAACAGCGGGTCAGACAGCTTTCCAGCTTACCAAATGTTACCAAGCCCTGAATGCTTCAGCCTCAACGTAATTATATCCTTTTTATTTATTGATAAACACCATATGCCTGTCATGTCAGAGATCAGAGAATGTCAAGGAGTCATTCATTAGACTTTGCTACAAAGCCTCCCTCATTATTCTTCACTTCGTTCATTCTTGCTAAGCCTTCACGTCTGAGGACCTCTGTCCCTAGGGGATTCACAACAGGTTATTCAACTCAAAGCATGTTTTGATAGTTGAGCCATTGGTTTTATCGCTAATCTGCAACTCCCTTCTTTCAATTATTTTGCCCTGATGTAGAGGAGCCATGATTCAGATGATTCAAAGAAAGAGAGAGAGAAGATAATAAAAATTATTTATAATTAGTTTAGAAAAATATAAGTTGCCCTTGAAACACTTCACTCTTCCTAATTCTGGTTGACACAGACTAAATTTAAAGTTGATTTGCATCCTCTGAGCCTATGTGAGCTAGAGAGGAGGGAGTTTTGTTTAGTATGACAGATGGCAGGGTGATACTGTTTTGGGATTAAAAAGAAAATATATTGTAGCATTTCCACTTAAAAAGGGCTCTGCTTTTGTTATAAACACATGGGAATGCATGAGATGATAATGGTGGTGATGATCATCAGAAAAATAGCAAGAACAATAATAGCTAATAACGTATTTAACTTTTAACACGTGCCACATACTGCTCTAGGCACTCCACTTATGTTAATCCTGTTAATCCTCGTATGAGGTCTGTATTATTATTCCTCATATTTTACAAATGAGGGAACTGATGTTCAAAGAACATAGGTAACTTGCTCAAGGTCACATAGTCAATATGTGGCAGAGCTGGGCTTCGAATCCAGATGGTCTGATTTCACACTTTTAACTTCTATATGATGTCAAATCATATGAAAATATCAACAATAAAATATAATACATTATTTTGCTTGATAGAAAGGGAAACGCCTAGGTGTCATAACAGAGAAGAAACTCAAAGTTGGAGTCATGACAAGGAATGAAGCAGTAAGGCCCCAGGGACTACCAGACCCAAATACAGACACTAAGAACTAGGTAGGATTTTACTGTCCACATGGGGAACAGGACACATCAACTTGAACCTATGCAGGGAGGGGAGCTTGGAATGAAGCTCTTTATTACATCTGGGAATATTTGAGTCTTGCCTTGTACGTTGGGCAGAAAAACTTTGCCCAAAAACCCAGAAAGCTAAAAAGAATTTTGTTGTCTTCTTAGAGCAATGATGGGCAAAGATATTTGTAAATTTGTGAGCAAACCTAAATAACGGAAAAAACAAAATTCCAAACCTGTGTTCCATGTGGGTATGAAGTCCACAGTTTTTATTATCCACGGTGTAAAGAAACATGAAGCTTAGAAATAGACATAAAAATTAGTCCACAGTCAGTAGTATGTCCGGGGCTTTGACAGAAGGAAATGCAAAAGGATTTGTAGGGACAGTTCCACCTCTCAGGATTAAGTGGTGCCCTTGGGGGTAGGAGGGAAACAATGTGAATTACCAGTAAAAAAATTATGGACGACACGAAGAAATGAGCCCCTGTGAGGATGAGTCGATAGAAAAAACAGGTACTATGCCAGGTATCAGACATAAGAGATAACTGGGAAAATGCTGTAAGTATATTTTAAATTGTTAAAGAGACAAAAGAAAGAACAAAGAATGCACTGCAAGATAGGATACTGTGAGTTAAAAGGAACCAAAGAGAACTTCAGGAAATGAAAAAATTAAAATAAAAACTCAATCAATAAGTAAACAAGAGATTTGATACAGATGAATGGCAAAGTAATGTGCCCGTGGTAGAGCTGAGGAATTCATCCAAAGAGAAGAAGATATGGGAGGAGGGGGGAATTATTATAAAGAGATAGAAAATGAGAGATTAAGAAACACAGAAGACTGAATCAGAAGGCGTAACATATGCCTAATAGGAGATCCACATGCACGTGGGATCCTCCCGGACCGGGGCACGAACGCGCGTCCCCTACATCGGCAGGCGGACCCTCAACCACTGCGCCACCAGGGAAGCCCGAGAGGCAATATTTAAAGAGATAATTGATGGCTGTTTCTCAAATCAAAGAAAAACATGCAGATGAAAACCAAATTATGAACAGAATAAATAAAAATAAATCCACACCTAAATACATTGGAGTAAAACTACAGCACACCAAAGAAAAACAGAAAAATTTGAAAAGAGACGAATAGAAAATAGATGTAATAGAGTGCTATATTGGGGGCTTCCTTGGTAGCACAGTGGTTGAGAGTCCGCCTGCCGATGCAGGGGACATGGCGTTTGTGCCCCGGTCCGGGAAGATCCCACATGCAGCGGAGCGGCTGGGCCCGTGAGCCATGGCCGCTGAGCCTGCGCGTCCGGAGCCTGTGCTCCGCAAAGGGAGAGGCCACAACAGTGAGAGGCCCGCGTACCGCAAAAAAAAAAAATAATAATAGAGTGCTATATTGGGGCTCTTTCTGTCTCAATTTCTGCAGAGGCCACTTAAGGTCAACAACAAAATAATAAGGAGCAAATACTCCCTGATTACAAAGAGAGGTACTAAACTCCCTATGCAGGATGTGGAAAGGGAGTAATGAGTAAAAACTACGTGACTTTCCCCCTTCATCTTGACGTAGACCATTTAGAAACACTTCCTTTGTAGCCTGGAATGTTGATTTTGTTTTTTTGCAAATCTCAATGTGTGTTTGCAATGAATATATATCGTCTTTTACATTAATTTTTATTGGAGTATAGTTGCTTTACAATGTTGTGTTAGTTTCTACTGTACAGAAAAGTAAATCAGCTATACATATACATATATCCCCTCTTTTTTGGATTTCCTTCCTATTTATTTATTCATTTAACATCTTTATTGGAGTATAATTGCTTTACAATGTTGTTGGTTTCTGCTGTATGAAAAAGTGAATCAGCTGTATGTATACATATATCCCCATATCCCCTACCTCTTGTGTCTCCCTCCACCCTCCCTATCCAACCCCTCTAGGTGGTCACAAAGCACAGAGCTGATCTCCCTGTGCTATGCAGCTGCTTCCCACTAGCTATCTATTTTACATTTGGTAATGTATATATATCAGTGCTACTTTCTCACTTCATCCCAGCTTACCCTTCCCCCTCCCCGTGTCCTCAAGTCCATTCTCTACGTCTGCGTCTTTATTCCTGTCCTGCCTCTAGGTTTATCAGAACCATTTTTTTTTAGATTCCATATATATGTGTTAGCATACGGTATTTGTTTTTCTCTTTCTGACTTACTTCACTCTGTATGACAGACTCTGGGTCCATCCACCTCACTACAAATAACTCAATTTTGTTTCTTTTTATGGCTGAGTAATATTCCATTGTATATATGTGCCACATCTTCCATATCCATTCATCTGTCGATGGACACTTAGGTTGCTTCCATGTCCTGGCTATTGTAAATAGTGCTGCAATGAATATTGTAGTACATGTCTCTTTTTGAATTATGGTTTTCTCAGGGTATATGCCCAGTAGTGGGATTGCTGGATCACATGGTAGTTCTAGTTTTAGTTTTTCAAGGAACCTCCATACTGTTCTCCATAGTGGCTGTATCAATTTACATTCCCACCAACAGTGCAAGAGGCTTCCCTTTTCTTCACACCCTCTCTAGCATTTATTGTTTGTAGGTTTTTTGATGATGGCCATTCTGACTGGTGTGAGGTGATACCTCATTGTGGTTTTGATTTGCATTTCTCTAATGATTAGTGATGTTGAGCATCCTTTCATGTGTTTGTTGGCCATCTGTATGTCTTCTTTGGAGAAATGTCTGTTTAGGTCTTCTGACCATTTTTGGATTGGGTTGTTTCTTTTTTTAATATTGAGCTGCATGAGCTGTTTATATATTTTGGAGATTAATCCTTTGTCCACTGATTCGTTTGCAAATATTTTCTCCCATTCTGAAGGTTGTCTTTTCGTCTTGTTTGTAGTTTCCTTTGCTTTGCAAAAGCTTTTAAGTTTCATTAGGTCCCAGTTGTTTATTTTTGTTTTTATTTCCATTTCTCTAGGAGGTGGGTCATAAAGGATCTTGCTGTGATCTATGTCATAGAGTGTTTCTTCTGAGTTGTATAGTGTCTGGCTTTACATTTAGGTCTTTAATCCACTTTGAGTTTAAAAATATGCAACATTTCATGATTTTGTGTGTCATCCTTGTGCAGGGGCCATGCTAATCTTCTCTGTATCATTCTAATTTTAGTATATGTGCTGCCGAAGCGAGCACTTCCTTCCCATTTAGGTCACCACAGAGCACTGAGTAGAGTTCCCTGAGCTATACAGTAGGTTCTCATTAGTTATCTATTTTACACATAGTATCAATAGTGTATATATGTCAACCCCAATCTCCCAACTCACCCCTCCTTCCCCTCCTTGCTGTCCGTAGTCCATACATTTGTTCTCTATGTCTGTGTCTCTATTTCTGCTTTGCCAATAAGATCACCTATACCATTTTTCTAGATTCCACATATATGCGTTAATATATATTTGTTTTTCCTTTCTGACTTACTTCACTCTGTATGACAGTCTCTAGGTCCATCCATGTCTCTACAAATGACCCAATGGAGTAATATTCCATTTTTTATGGTGGAGTAGTATTCCATTTTATGTATATATACCACATCTTCTTTATCCATTCCTCTTGATAGACATTTAGATGGCTTCCATGTCCTGGCTATTGTAAATAGTGCTGCAGTGAAAAGCAGTGCGTGTTACACCAGCCCATGATGTGCCCTGAGCAGTGACAACACATTCCTTCCGAGAGTCTATGCTTGGCTGCCCCAAGCAGAAACTTCCTTTGAGATTTGGGTTCTCCCTCTTTTCTACAAAATAAATACATGCTTGTTTTTTTGTAATAAAAAATTGTTTTAACTTACTTATCTTAAAGTAATATTTAAGATTTTAAAGAAGTAGCCTAGTTATGCTACAGCTTCGGGTATTTCCTGGCATGTGAAGTTGTATCCCCAAGATCTGGTCATTCTGTTTAAGAATCTGAGGTTATAGTGTTGGCTTGGGGGTCAGAAGGACTAGATTTTACTCTTGTCTTTGCTCCCCGTTCATATTGTGTCGTAGAAGTTATTTGAACTGCCTAGACCTCAGTTTTCATGCCTGTAGGGGATTGGACTAGACCATCTCTACAATTCTTTCTGGTTCTGAGCCTCGATGGATCTCTTCCAGGTCCTTAGCTTACTAGGTTCAACTTTGGCATTTGCCTATGAGCAGACATTCTCTTGAGCTCCTCTACCATCACTCAGGCATGTCGAGGGCTCCTTTTCCTGATCCATCCTAGAGGAGGAGAGCCAATTTTCCTTTACAAGCTGATCACACAGATTGGTAGAGTCCAGTTTATATACAGCCAGGCATGGTTTCTCCTTGTAAGACAGCACTGATGCAGCAAACAAAGACAGGATAGGAAGGTATGTGCCCTAAACAATCAAACTAGAGACAACGCCAATAGAATTTTTTCCTTTAGTATTCCAAAGTAACATACTTTTCATGGGGAGATTGATGGACTTTGGCCTACTAACAGATGCAGGGGTTTGGTTTGGGTTTTTGTTTTTCTTCCGACTCCATCAGCTTTGAAACTGAGAATGGAAATGAGACACCTGCATTAATAAAACAACAAGGTGGCGTTTGGACACTTAAACTAAACAAAAGAAATTGAACCTGGGAGTGAATTACTTATTTATGACCTCTCCTGTCAAGTTAACTACCCTCTTGTGAGGCCTGGGATACTCTCTTTATTGGTCCTTAAGGCAAGTGGGAAGGGTTCTGTGATGGTCTGTGGTTTAGGTCAATAGTGAGCTGGTTATGGGGGGTCATTTGGTCCAAAGCTTCCTTATAAGGAAACGTACACCCTCCCCTCTTTACTTGAAGACATTCTGAAGGGACTTGTGATAAGCAGGATATATGGCTCAGGAATTTCACTGTATATCCAGGAGGCAATGACAAGATTAAACCAGAGTGGAACAAGGCCAGAGGTCTTAATCAACTCTGCAAAGAAGAAACTCCTGAGGAGCTGGTGACAGCCTGATTTCTTGCATCTGTTATAACTGACCTGGGAGAAGCATAAGTGAACACAGGGCATTGGGCAAAGCTTCTCTGCCAAGGGTCTTGAGGTGCTGAATCACCTAAATGGTCTCATCTATCTCTGGTTTCTACTATTGTCCCCTAAAAAGACTACAGCAGTTCTCATGTAACCTTGTTTAATGTCATTTAAATAAAGATCACCTTGACTCAGATGTCATCTCATAGAACAGACATATTTCACAATCTCTAATGAATCCTTAATAGGATTTTTACATACATGTATATATGCATATGAAACGTAAGTCTTGTTATTGTCCCAAGTTTACTTAAACATAGCTCATTGAGGTTGCACATGGGTACATCCCATGTGGAAAGCGTTTATATATACATACATGCATTTTGTCTTGGTATAAAATCAATTCTGCCATAGAGCATTTTCTCCTTGTCTTGTCAGTAGGAAGAAAAGGTCAGGTTTTCAGAGGGATAGAAGATAATCCCACAGAGGAAAGACTCATCTTCCCAGCCACACTTTACCAAGAAGTCATGCATTCCCACTCCGATCTACAAAGGTATGATAGGTCACCTTTTCACGGTGCTGACAACAGAGACTATTGGAACTCAAGATGAAGGACAGATCGAAGGATCTGAGAATTAGAGGGCATCAGGTCAGACACAAGACCTGACAGGTAAGGTGGCTACTGGCATCTTAGGCAGGAGGGCCAGCAAGACCAGAAATATTTGAACCCTAAGATCATTGCTTATTGATAAGGCCCAAGATAAAATTACTGATAGGAGAAGAGGTGGAGCCCTTCACCTCACTTCAGCAGCCCCCTGATAATGGCTGCTACACCAAAGCTTTTCACTTCCATGAACCTCTTCTTATCCTGGTTCCTTCTAGTTATGCTAGTTGACCGGCCCCACGCCTGGCTGCACCTTCCTCCTTAGCTGTCCTAGCCTTCAAGATCAATTACTTTAAGCAAGCTCTCATTGAGTAACAAGCACTCTAAAAATGTACTAGCTTTAAACAACCACCAATTATTATTTCTTACCTGTCCTTGGTTTGTGTGGACATTTCTGCTGATCTGGACTGGGCTCCATTGAGCTCAGCTGGGCTTGCTCACGTGTCTACACTCAAACTGAAAGTTGGTCAGGGGCTGGCTGATCTAGGATGGCCTCAGCTGGGATGATACAGGACCCAGGACCTCTCCATGTGATCTCTCCTCCTCCAGCGGGCAGTTAGCTTGAGCCTGTTCTCATGGCATGGCAGGGCTCCAAGACTCAGCAGGACTAATCCTGCAGGAGAGCAAGCCCCACTGCATAGCACTTTGCAAGCCTCTGATTGCATCCCATTGCTCAAAGCCCAGAGTCAGATGGAAGAGGATTGTAAATTTTAGACCAAAGGGCTTGGATACTGGAAGGACACTAATTGGGGCCATTCATGCAAGCACTCTACCACACCACCCTAGGCCAAGTCATAGTATGTCTTGACTCTATGGCTCCATAGCCACCATTATATACCTGTTACCCTTCTTCTACCCTTGATCCCTACAATCCATTCCCCATCTATTAGTCAAGATCATCTCTTAAAAACATTCATCGGATTGTGTCACCCCCCTGCTCAGAAGCCTTCAGTGACTCCCCAGTGCATTTAGACTAAAATGCACATGCCTTACCATGGCTACCGGTCGTAAAGGATCTGCCAGCCCCTGCCTATCTCTGTGCCCTCATGCTTTAACCGCTCTCCCCCTTGCCCACTCTACTTGGCTACTCTGTTCTTCTGTCTGTTCCTCCAGCCTCAAGGGGTCTTGTCTTTGGTGCTCCCTCTGTCAGGGATGCTTTGCCACAGGTGTCTGGATGACTGATGGCTTCTTATCTGTCAGCTCCAGCATCCTATCCTCACAGAGGCCTTTCCTGGTCACCTAAGGGAAAATAGCTGAGCCCCTTCCCCATATGCCACAAACTCTATCTTATTATCCTTTTTTTTTTTTTTAGCAATGTAGCATCTGAAACTATTCTTCTTTTTTATCTTTTCATTTCCCTTCTCCTTCTGTCTACAATGTGAGTTCCATGGGAATAGGAACCTTGTCTGTCTTGAACATTACTTTCTTCCCTCCAACAGTAATGCTTATAGACACATGCAGACACTCAGTCAAGAGTCACTGAACAAATAAGTAACTGAAAATCCAGGCATACTGGCCTATCATACAAATACATATATTCCACTGTACTGATTTAGGGTACACAATATGGCCTTTTTTTTTGTTGTTTTTGGTCTTGTCATTATATTTTATTTTAGCCATTCTAATAGGTAGGTAGTGGTATCTCCATGTGTTTTGTTTTGTTTTTTTTAAACATCTTTATTGGAGTATAATTGCTTTACAATGGTATGTTAGTTTCTGCTTTATAACAAAGTGAATCAGCTATACATATACATACATCCCCATATCCCCTCCCTCTTGTGTCTCCCTCTCTCTCACACTCCCTATTCCACCCCTCTAGGAGGTCACAAAGCACCGAGCTGATCTCCCTGTGCTATGCGGCTGCTTCCCACTAGCTATCTATTTTACGTTTGGTAGTGTATATATGTCCATGCCGCTCTCTGTCTTTGTCACAGCTTACCCTTCCCCCTCCCCATATCCTCAAGTCCATTCTCTAGTAGGTCTGCGTCTTTATTCCTGTCCTGCCCCTAGGTTCCTCATGACCTTTTTTTTTTTTTTTAGATTCCATATATATGTGTTAGCATACGGTATTTGCTTTTCTCTTTCTGACTTACTTCACTCTGTATGACAGACTCTAGGTCCATCCACCTCACTACAAATAACTCAATTTTGTTTCTTTTTATGGCTGAGTAATATTCCATTGTATATATGTGCCACATCTTCTTTATCCATTCATCTGTCGATGGACACTTAGGTTGCTTCCATGTCCTGGCTATTGTAAATAGAGCTGCAATGAACATTGTGGTACATGACTCTTCTTGAATTATGGTTTTCTCAGGGTATATGACCAGTAGTGGGATTGCTGGGTCATATGGTAGCCATATTTATTTTGATATTCAAAGTCGTATGATTCTAGGCCCTTGATTCCCTCTCTTACTCATTACAAGACCTTTTCAGCCAGATATTCTGGTTCATTCTTTCCTCTATTTATGGGTCCATCTCTTATTTCTTGCCACTTTTCCCCGTGTAACTGAGTGATCCATAGCCAGCCTCGTTTCTCTTCTGTTCACTGTCCAGTAGTCCTCAGGAGACAATGCAATGGTCCACCAGACAAGCTGGGATACGCTGGGTGACAGCTGGGAGACCTCAGGGGGTGCAGAACGGCCTGGCCGCTGGAGCGGAATTTCTCTCTGATATCTGTCATTCGCATCTTGACTTCTGAGGACAAGACAGCTTGTTGATTTAAAATTCCAGTTGGAGTAAGTGTCCTGAAAGAACTGTCAGCAACAGTTTTTGTACATTCCCCCTGTGTCTGAGGCCAGGTAGATTCATCACAAGAGCACTTTAACCCAACGGTCTGTAGTTTAGACCCACAGACTGCCTTAAACAGCGTATTTTTGGAAGATACAACTTCCCTCGTCTCCTCTCTGGGCTCTTGAAACGGTCAGTTCTGCCTCTGGCTGAGGTCCATGTGCTTCTCTTTGGGCCTCTGCAAATAACTAAGGGTACTCATTCAAACTAGTCTTTTATTTATTTTCTATTTAAAACATTTTTTTTTTTAACATGAACAATTTTTTTAATCATTCTTTTTAAAAAAATATTTATTTATTTATTTTTGGCTGCATTGGGTCTTTGTTGCTGCGTGCAGGCTTTCTCTAGTTGCGGTGAGCGGGGGGCTACTCTTCACTGCGGTGCTCAGGCTTCTCATTGCGGTGGCTTCTCTTGTTGCAGAGCATGGGCTCTAGACACTTGGGCTTCAGTAGTTGTGGCACGTGGGCTTCAGTAGTTGTGGCTCACAGGCTCAGGAGTTGTGGCTTTCGGGCTCTAGAGTGCAGGCTCAGAGGTTGTGGCGCACAGGCTTAGTTGCTCCGCGGCATGTGGGTTCTCCCCTGACCAGGGCTTGAACCCGTGTCCCCTGCATTGGCAGGCAGATTCTTAACCATTGCGCCACCAGGGAAGTACCATAAACAATTTCTTTACTTAAGAATTGAATGAAATAATTCTCTGGAAAACATTGAAATAGTAGATATTATAATTGCTCAATTTTGTCAAAGAGAATCAAATGCAGATTTGTTCTTAGTAATATGAAGAATAGAAGCTCAAAGTTTTCTAAACTGTCTATATATATTTATTTTAACCATTCAAAATTAATTTTTAAAGGTTATACTCCATTTATATTATAAAATATTGGCTATATTCCCCATGTTGTACAATATATCCTTGTAGTTTATTTTATACATAATAGTTTGTACTTCTTACCCCCCTACCACTGTATTGCCCCCTCTTCCCTCTCCCTGCTGGTAACCACTAGTTTGTTCTCTATATCTGTGAGTCTGCTTCTTTTTTTGTCATATTGACTAGTTTGTTGTATTTTTTAGATTCCACATATAAGTGATATCATACAGTATTTGTCTTTCTCTGTCTGACTTATTTCACTTAGCATAATGCCTTCCAAGTCCATCCATGTTGTTGCAAATGGCAACATTCCATCTTTTTATGGCTGAATAGTAGTCCATAGCGTGTGTGTGTATATACATGTATATGTACCACATCTTCTTTATCCCTTCATCTGTTGATGGACACTTAAGTTGCCTCTGTATCTTGGCAATTGTAAGTAACGCTGCTATGAAATTTGGGGTGCATGTATCTTTTCAAATTAGCCAAACTAATCTTTTAAAATGCTTTCATTTAGTCTCTCTCCTGCCCAAAGGCTTTCACTCTTAGCTCTTCCTCTGCCTGCCCTTCAAGGTCCTCCAGAGATGGATTTCATAAGCTTATTGACAAGGACTCGGTTCATATCTGAGGAGTTGTCCCAAGATCCCATCAAGGGCTGCACCTCTTCCGAGACCTTGCTCATGTTCTTTTTCACTTTGCCCTAAAGCAGAAAGAACTGAAAGCATTTCCATGGAGGTAATGAAATTTAGCTTCAGGGCGCCCCACTTGCATGGTCCTAAGGCCTTGGGAGGAACCCCAGCAATGTATTCACATGGTCATTACAAAATTAGCAGAAATAAGATATTCTAATTTCAGCTGACAACTCTCTCTTTCCCCTAGTGTTGGGTGGTGATGGGTGGTCATGGGCATTCTGGGGATCCAGCTTAGAGGAAGTTAACTTGGAAAAACATTCAGTTTAGATTTAGTAGAATATATTTATGTGGTAGGCAGTTACTCGCATATATTGTTAGGTTTCTGCTGGCCATTCTGGTTTAGGAATGGCTCCTAGAAATCCTCCTATTGACCATTCTGTCAACTCCCTGGGCAAGGCTGGAGGATCAATTAGGGCATGTATGTCTCCTTGGGTACCTGGCACCAGGAATACACCGATAGTGGAAGAAAAGCTAGGTTTAAACTGCATGGAGCTGGAAGGGTATCTGTGAAAAATTCTTCCCATCACCAAATGTAGAAAAATGTATGCCAAGTATTCCATTCTCATGGGTGCCTAGTCAAAACAGAAGCTCTCTGGAATATACCCTACGATGCTGCATATACAATTATACACGCACTATATTTTTTATCCTATTTTCCTTTTATTTTCTTCCTATTTCATGGCAATCACATGAAATAAAATTGATCAGAATTCCTGTGTTTGTAAGACAGAAGCCTGTAGCAGTAAACAGCAAGGATATCCAATGTGAAGTCACATGTTTTATGCATCCCAACTGTCAGTAACAAAAAGCAAATTTCAATGAACCCTGTTGGAAGAATGACTGAGTTATCTCTGTATTTGCTTTGTAGAATGTGTTACAAAAACAATGTCATATGAAGAGGCAATCAAAGAGTATATAGTCAGAAAGTGTAGGAAGAAATATTACAGACATGTGTCAGGCAACTAAATAATCAAATATATCATTTGGGGGGGGTTTTGTCTGCTTATTTTGCATTTGTAGTTCTTCCTTATACTTGATTTTATATTCATAAGTTTTTATTATGTTTTTAAAACAGGACCTAAAAATTGTATAAGCTCCCCTCCCCCATAAAACCTGGATCTTCTCATGGCAAAAACAAAACACAATTTATTACCTCAATAAATTAGCCCAACACAAAAGTAGTAACTCTTATTACTTGGGGGCTTGCTATGGGTCTGACATTATTTTAGGCACTTTATATAATTCTGTTATTTAATCCTTAAGACAACCCTGTGGCTGATATGCTTCTCATTTCAGAGGGTTACAGAAAAATGAAGTAATTTACTCAAGGCCATACTAGGGTCAAACCAGTTCTGTCTCATTCTGCAGCCTGTGCTCTAGCCAGCATGCTTTGCTTCTGTTACCCTCTTTGTTACCTGGTATCACACTTAACTACATTTTTCTTGTGTTGTCTGTCTGCTGCTTTATACTTGTGGTCCTTGATTCAGCTGTAAGTTCCTTGAAGATAAAAAATAGAACCCAAATTTCTTCCATATCACTCTCAACATATGGCAGAGAGTCGAGGTGGAATCTTTTTAATTCCTGACAATCAAAATTGATTAGAAGTCACATATGTCTGGAAAATGCCCCAAGAGAAGTACAGAATAAATTTGAAAAATATTTTTTTCGGCTTCAATACAGTATGCTGTCGCATGGCACTGGTGGAGGAAATAACTGATTTTCAATTAAAAATGTAAAAGGAGCAAATACGCAGTCTGAAGCTACAGGTAGGCTTTGGGTTTTGTTCTGAGCCATCACTGCTGGCTGGTGAGTACACGTGTGAAATGCTAGTTACCATAGCAACCAGCACAGCAAGATTCCCCCCCTCTTTGGTTTATGAATCCAAATCGATAAATGTTTATAAATAACTCTCCAGTTGGCCGAAAGAAGTAAAAGCACAAACCAGAACAATCCTTCTGTCCTGTGAATGTGAGTCATAGATATGTTAGCCACATTATGGGGACAGAAAAAGGCTGTCCAGAAAATAAACAATTGGCCACATCATTTGCTTTACAAGGGTGCTTAGGAAAAACCCGTTGAGTGAAAATCGATTTTACATGCTAACTGACAACAAGAATACAAAGGGTGCACATCCAAGGGGCATGAACGTGAAATTACAGAAATCACAGATGCTGGGTCTGAAAGGGAACATTGGTGTAATTGGACCTCAATGATTATACTGAAGTTCAAATGTAATAGGTAGAGACATTATCCTGCCTTCGTGGATGATGTGTTCTCTGCGAAATGCAAGTGGAATCATACAAAAGTGGAATTTGGTATCAAGAGTCCCAGAAAAATCAAATCAGGCCACCAACTATTGTAAGGTTTCTTTCTATAGCATTCCAAGCAGATGGTCAAACAGCCTCTCCTGGGATATTTTTAGTGAAAGGGAAAGTCATTTTCATGTAATCTCTATCTAGTAGCTGTTAAATTTTCTTCCCTGAGCCAAAATCACTTCCCACTCTCATCCTTAACATGTATCCATTGGTCTTGGTTTGCTCTTCGGCATAACAAGAACCTAATCCATCTGGTTCCCTGTCGGTGACAGCCCTTCAAACCTTTGAAGGCAGCCATTGAGTCTTTCTTTAACCTTCTTTTGTTACTGGTGCGGTTCCAACCTCTCCACTCTCCCAGTTTCTTTCCTCAGAATGCTCTTAACTTGCCAGCATTCTTCTCAAAATGTGGTCTCTCCGAATGAGCTGTACAAATCCCCAGATGTGGGTTAAAATTTCAGTGAAACTACTTCTTATGTTTTATCTATGGATGACGTGACTAAGTTTGCGTTCAAGTGTGTGTCTGTGTGTGTGCGCACGCGTGTGTGCATCTGTCTATAGCCACACTGCACTGTTGGCACATAGTAAGCTTCTGGTAGGCTAAAACACACAGGGCACCCCATCTCAGAATAGGAGTGAATTATATAAATATTTCTTCCAGGAAGAACCAACTAGGGCAGGGATTCCTTGGCAAACCACTAGCCTGAGAAACAGAAAGGAACAGCCCTTCATGGTTTTGGCAATATTTTAGCGGGCTGACGTAAAGTAGAGAAGGAGTAATCGTTCACAAGGTGTGGTTTGGTGGGTCTTAGAGAAGAGTCTCCTGCCCCCAAATGCCTCATTCATCCAAGTGTCCAACTGGCTGGAATTTCACCATTTGGAAGTGCTGAGCATTTTCCGGCTATTTTTTTTCCCCCAAAAGGCACATTAAATCACTAACAATTTAGTGTGAATGAGATGATCCCATTTCTTTCAGAAAAGAGGAGAACCTGAGGCAATAGGAAAGCACTAACTTGTGGATTTGGAGGTTGGGAAGAGGCATTAAATAGGGGGAAATAGTTTAGAAAGACGTGACAGGATGCTCTGGAGTTTTGCAGATTTGCTTGGGGCCCAGCCCTGCCCCAAGGGTAACGCTCTCTATGGTTGGGGGAGGAATCACACACCCAAACGTACACCCGGGAAAGAAACAGGAGGGTAGAAGAAAGACTACAGTGCTAGCATAATAACGAGTGAGCCTGAGACAAGGGAATGGTTGGAACATGGCCCCTCTGGGTCTCACTAAAGGGACGACCACAGCTTAGCTCCAGCCAAATCTTGCAAAAGAGGAACACAGGCCCTTTATTGGCAGATCTTTCAAATTTTCAGACTCTGGAGGTTTATGTAAAATCTTCTGGTTTGGGAATGCTGAGCATGATGTCAAGAGTCAAACAAAATATTTCTTGTGAAATCACAAAAAGACAAACTCAGAGAAACAGGAGGTGAAGAGGTGGAGGAAATGGGGAGACAACTGCTCAAAGGGTGTAAACCTGAAGTTGGAAGATGAACAAGTTTGGGGATCTAATGGACAGCATGGTGATTATGGGTAATAATTCTGTATCATATACTTGCAGTGTTGCTGAGAGTACACCTTAAATAGTCTCAGCACAAAAAAGAAATGTAACTCTCTGATGGCATGGCGGTGGTAGGTAACACCATTGTGGCCGTAATCTTGCAATTTATAAATGTATCAAATCAACATGTTGTACATCTTAAACTTACACAATATTATGTGTCTATGTCTCTCAATAAAGCTGGGAAAAAATTTTTGAACAGAACAAAATAAGAAGAAAAATATCCAAATATCTCTGCTGCCAGACATGGCTGAGGCTACCAATTTATGGTCTCTAACATTAGAGTCTATGCAATAAGATCTACAGCTACATCTATTTCAATGAAGCAAGTGGCAGAGGCTCCAGAAGTAGCAGCTTAAATAAGATACAAGATTCTGCCTTACCACTCCTTAAACCTGAGAGGGGCTTCAAGGAGTCTACTTGGAGAGCTTGAAGTGTGTCTCCTGGAGTTGGAGGGGAAAGAAAGCATGATGCCCGATGATTCATATTTGAACAATCTAAGGGGCAGGAAGCTGTGACCGTCTGCCCACAATGATGGATCAGAGAGAAAGGGAGTTCCATGGGAAGCAAATAGCACTTTGCAGTTCTGTGTGTGCTTGTGTGTTACTAAGCGAGTTTGAAAAAGTTACGGAAACTGAGGCAGAACTAGATGACAGAGTGGGTTTGTACAGGTAGTGAAGGTGGAAAAAATACTCAGGTATGTCTTCAGCCCATTCAATAAAACACACACACACACACACACACACATGCACAGAGACACAAATTTATGTGGTTTTTCTTTTCTGAAACTTCTTTATCAAGTTAAAGTGTCTTGGAGATTTCTCTGCATCAGTATCAGCCTTATTCTTTCCCTCATTTGCATATTCAATGTATGGATTTTGCCTGGATTGTATGGATTTCTCCCATCTGCAAATTCAATTGTATCCATGGCTCCTATTGTAGGATTACTAAAGTGGACTTGCTGACAGCCTGTGCACTTTTTATTTTGAAGGGTGTTACCAAATTGCCCTCCAGACAGGTAATATAAATGTACATGCCCACCAGCAATGCATGCTATGCAGGGTGTGGTCAGTGGGCCTGGTGCAGGCATCAGCAGGGAGCTTGTTAGGAATGCAAATTCTCAGGCCCCACTCCAGACTTTATCCATGAGATTCTGCAAGTTAATCGCATCTCCAGGTGGTCTCTATGTGTGTAAGATTTAAGAAGTCCTCTTGCCTCTTTATTGACAGCTGTCATTCTGACTGTGTCTTTTTATGGTTTTATTTTGTATTTCATCTAGTATGAGTAAGGTTGAGAATATGTTTATGTACTTTAAGAGCCATTTGTAAGTCTTTATATAGTAAGGAAGTTATCTCCATGTCTGTGATACGGGTTGCTGTTACTTTTCTAGTTGATGGTTGTCTTGAATTTTTGTTTTTTCTCTGTTGTGCAGAATTTTAAATTTTCACATGGTTAAATTTACCTTTTTTATAGTTTCTGTGTTCTGAGTCATAGAAAGTTCTCGCCACTCAATAATTATTTTAAAATTTTTTTGTTTTCTTTAATACTCTACGGTTTTATTTATATTTAACTATGTTTTCTACCTAGCATTTGTTTTGGCTCAAGGAATGAGATGTGGATTTATTTAACTTTTTCCAGGTGGCTACCTCCTTGTCCTAGTACCATTTATTGAATAATTGAAACTTCCCCATTTATCTGAAATATAACCTTTAATACACACTAAATTTCCCTATGTGAACTCTCCATCAATTACTTATCGTATCATGCTGCCTTTTGATTAACCAAGATTCTCTACTGAATTGCTGAATATGTTCTCCCAGGGCTGTGCTTCTAGCCTCCAGATAATAATTAAAAGGATCAAAAGTTATTGCCTTGTACCCCATCCCATCAGAATTCCTATAGGTGACAATTCATCTGATGAAGAAATGCAGGATAAAGGCTTCCCAGCATTTACAGGTGCGTTTTTTTTTTTTTTTTCTTTCATTTTGTTTTAAATAATGCCTCTAAACGAAGTAACTGAGAGGGATAAGAAATTCTAGAATAGGTCAGGTTTTTAGAATTTCTTATTTTATATCACAGAAGCAGTGGCTTATTATGCTTTCCCAGTCCTAGTTCTAAATTAGGAAACCAGAATGAAATTCTCCCCCCTCAATTTTCCTAAGTTTTCAGAGCTGTTCGTTGACCATCTAGCACTCTTTATGTTGCTGTCATCATCTTTATTACCTTCTTGCCTCTGATTCATTCCTTTTTCTTTTCTTTGAATCAAAACTTTAAAGTACTTAAGCTTCTTGACATTCTTTTTAGCATCTCTCTTTAAAGAAATTTGTGCAGCAACGCTGGTAAGTGAAAACAAGGATTGGACCTCAGCTATTATCACTTAAAAATAGGAATATCGGCTTTTGCTGTATGTTTTTGTCATATTCCTTCTAAATATGATAGAGTTATTTTCTCTGATGATGTAAAATGAGGACATTATGACCAGAACAAGGCTGTTTCCTTGTGGGTCTCAAGATATTCCTACAAACACACTTGTGCAAATGTTAGCAGATGACTTTATGTGAAATGCAGGCAGTTTTCCACTAAGAAATGAAATTCTGGGAATTCAACTGAAGATTCCTTCTTAAGGGCACCACACATTTTAACCACAGTTTAGTTTGGAAGAAGAAACTCCATTAAACTCAGTAATAAGAGGGATGTGTTAAATTTCTCTGTCTCTTATCATGATAATTTTCCTCTTACCCATTTTGGAACAATTTTAAGGGCCCTCCTTTTGTCAGACTCGCTTGAATTTTGCAAGCCTGCAATCTGGGGACACTGGTTGTTACCGATACCATTAGCAACAAGCACATGGTAGCATAATGTACAGTGGATTGAAGTTCATCTTCCTCTTTAAGAGCTCTGTGTGGTAACACTGTCACAGAGCCTTGGCTAAAATCCATGGAAGGCTCATGCCATCCTGCTCTTGTGGTCTTTCCTGCTGTCTGAGCCTGGAAACACACAGCCAGAGACTAGGATTGGTGCCTAGTCTCAGACTAGAGCAGCCAGTATACTTAGGGATTTGAGCCCAAGAAACAGAAGGAAGGGGGCACTGGGGAGCGTGAAACAGAGAAAGAAGGAAAGCCAATTCAAGGAGGCATGATTGAACTTGTTACGCCTGTAATCAGTGGGGATCTAGCCCACTGTGGCCCCTCTGAGAAACTTTCTAGAATGTACTTTGGGACTATCCAGAGAGAGGGAGCATGGGAGTATTTACTCCTTGTCTCAACTTCTCTTGCTCAAGGATTATTCTGAAAGTGTTGACTCCCTTCTCTCCCAGAACTGTATAGAATGTGGGAGTATGTGTGGCTCAGTGGTCTCTGCAGACATCCCAGGTGGAGAGCTCCCGGCAGCCAGCAAGAGAAAAGCCACTCCACCTGAGGGCGCCTGGCGACCTCGGCAATGGGCACAATAAAAAGAGGTGCTGAGAGGGTACAAAACAGGCATTAAAGATGCCCCCCATCCCATACACCAGGAAACCTATTCCTAAACGTAACCGGGCTTCTGACTACACGTCATCACCTGCTCCTGGCACAGGGGGGTAGATGTGGACATGACATTTTAACACCAGCAAGATGGTGAGTGACAGAGCACTGCTCCTTGTGGCTTCCATCCACAATTCTCAGGGCCTGGGGCAGCATTTTCAGAGTCCCACAGAGGGCAGGCCACCCAACCAGTACCTACACCTTATCCACTTGGGAAGTGTCCTTGGGCTTCTGTAATACCACAGACCATTTCTACCTACTTACACCTGCCAGGCCTCAGTGCTAATAAAAGAAATCACATCCCAGGGAAATAAGTTCTGAGGTTTTGTGGTTACCTGCTAGTGCCAGGAACACGGCTAATGCTGCAGGGGGCACTGCACAACTCACCCAGATTCAGCCAACTGGGGCTAAAGCCACACACATGTCATAAAGCTATTTTTATGGGCATTAGGTACGTACTAGCCCAGCTTTTGGCAAATGATGGGCACCAGTTCACAAAACTTTCTCCAGTGGCCTCAGATCATTTCTGGAATAAAATAGAAACTCCATCCTTATGTCTATATAGGTAAGCACAGCTATAAGCATATACATGCCAAGACCAGTCCTAGTGTGAAGACAGACAACTGTCTATAAAAATGCTCTCGGGTTGTCTCTGAAGATCCAAGTCAAAGGGATGTCTGATGAGGGAACAAAAGGATATGTGGCCTTTTAGGAAGAGAGAAATTTTATTTTTCTGGGAGAACCAAGAGCAGGACCCAGCCTGACCCTGATGCTCAGAGAGGCAGATTCAGGTGTGGATGCATGCCTGCTCGGCAACATGGGATGCGGGGTGGAATCCTGACCTGGCTGGACAGCTCACTTTACACCCAGGCTCCCTGCCCCTCTTTGTTGTGTGTGGGCTGACCATCTCAGCCCCTGCATCTTCACAACTTGTTAGAAAGCACTTAAGAACACATGTTATATGTCAAGCATTAATCTAAGAACCTCACAAACACGGACTCAGCTCTCATAAAAATAGTACGAAGTGCATAGTATTATCACCCCCGTTTTACAGACGAGGAAGCAGAGGCAGGAGAGGCTACGGAATTCAATGCAACGGTGAGGGAGGGGAGAACTGGGACATGGGGTGCTTTCTGTGCCCTTTTTTTGTCTGCCCCTGAAGATGGATTCACCACTTCCCCCCTTTTCCACAGTGTTTATAGTTGTGGGGTTTGATTCTAGTCCGACCTATATGATTCTCAACTGTTTTGCATGTTTGTCTTGTTTCCACAACTAGATTGTGAGACACCCACAGGTAACATGCAGAAGCTTACCAAGTCACTGAAATTGTCAAACAGAGTCTGAAGGGTATGATCTTTCAGAGAGTCCCCAGATTGTCACTGGGGGCTTATTAACTCCACTGATCATCTTAGCCAGCTTAGGTGTCTTATTTCATGTAAAGAACAGACCATCAGCAGAAAATCAGAAGTGGGGAGGTTGGAAGAGGCAAACACACCAATGGCAGGGGGCACACAGTGGAGAGTGACCGAGACTGTGGCAGCAAAGGAGAAGCAGAAACTACCTTGTTGCTGCGTCAGAAATGTCAACCTTGTCCCTCAAGGAAAACTCACATGATGTTCTATCTTCTTTTTTAAGAGATGAGGGGAGATCCACTCTATCACGAGGCAGTCAAGATGCAGTAATAGGCTAGGGAAATTAACTCCCTTTTACAGAAAGGGGGAAAGCAGTGTTTAATAACAAAGCGTGCAAGTGCAATTTCTCAGCTCTGTTGAGAAGCCAGATTAAAGCATTTACGATAAGCCAGGCATCGAGTGTTATTCCCAATCCTCCCTACAGCCACTGGAGGTGGGTATTATTATCCCTAATTTTATGATAAGAAAAGAAAATACAGGGACATTAAGTCACTCGTTCTAGGTCACAACCCTAACAAGTTGCTAACACAGGAGTCTAGCCTTGAACATCTGATCAAGTTCAAACCCTCTCTCACGGCTGCGCTGTATAATAGAACGTGGATAGGTGAAAGGCAGGCAGAGAGATGGAAGGATGAAATGATCCGGGGCAAGGTTGTGAGGCGGCCTTTGGCTAGGGAAAATGCCAAGTGTAACCAAGAGCTGTTCTCTTGGAGGGAGAGCTGAGATTCCTTGATGGATAGTAACACTGGACTTTACTTGTCCTGCCTCTGTATTTTTGGGGGGGAAATTGAGAAGGTGCAAGACGCAGGTGTCAAAAATTGAGCAGGAGTAGGTGTGTTGTGAAAGGTTGTTGTGTGATAGGAGCTCTCCCTGCTACTCCAGTGGAAACCTAATTGAGGCTGTGCTTCGAAATGCAGCCAGGGAGTGTCCTGGTAGCAGAGGGGAAGGGGGAGGTTTAAAGAAGAGCCCAGAGAAGAGAGAAGGGAGTTTGCATTCGGCCTTGGCTGAGAAACCAAACAAGTATTTGGATGCAAACATGTATGACAGTTTATTCGCTCAGCTGCTTGGTCTTTCTGGTCCATTTCAGCTGAGCCACCAAGCAAATCACTAAGAGGCGAGCTCTCTAGGTGCTGGAAAATGGGGACTAGAAGAGCTTCAGCCCCTTAAAAACAAACATACCAATCCCTGACTCCAAGTCTTTTGAAAAGAAAATCTAGACCTTAGAAAATAAGCAGCCATTGATAAACTCGGGGTAAATCTTGTCTAACTGGCAAGGAACACAGTGGCCTCCTGGCTGGGGTGGGGGAAGGCAGCGGCTGAACGTGTTTGGACCACGTTCCTCCTTTTAAAGGCCCCTTGGCCAGCTGGAGCCTTTACAAGGGCCCCTACTCAGGCCAGCCAGCAGGGAGTTAAAGTAATCTAATTTTAATTATGTGACAAAAGCATGAAGAATCATTTAAAGGTCTGTCGAAGGGAAAAATGGCTCCAGTCTGCCAGGACTCCTTAGACGGTAATAAAGAAACCTATGGGCTAAAAGCTGGGTTTTGGTGCTGAAAAAATAAAACTCACATAATAACCAGATTGTACACTATTGAAACAGAGACAGGCAGTGAGGAGATAGCCACAGCTCTATCAGATAAAGACAAAGGCGGCTATGAGGCAGCCGGCTGCATGACAGTAATTCTAAATTGTTATTGGGGTTAAATAGTCATAAAAACAAGGTTAGTATTCTCCATTTCTCTAAAGCCAAGGAAGAGAGCATTTCTCTGGATAGTAGCAAAAAAAAAAAAAAAAAGTTCAAAAAGCACTTTCAAGTACATTATCCAATTGGGGCTTCAAAAATATTAGCTCATCAGGTCTTTAAGGAAAGTTCTTAGCTTTAAGTAAAAAGGGTTGATTTTGAGATCTCATCTGTTTAATTTACCACTGGCTATTATTTATGCAACAATGAAATGTCCTTTCGACTAAATGCTATATTCTGTAGCAGTACTTTGAAATTTTGAGAGCCTAGAGCCAAGAGGTCAGTTTTTCTTTGGAGCACCTGCCTTGACCAAAAGCTCCTGGAAAATTGGAGGCAGCCTAGTGCTACAGAAAGTCTTCAACATCAGTTGAATAAATGGGAAGGAAGTTTGAAATCATTAAGCAGATTAAGACCAGTGGCTTCATCAAAGGTGTTGCCACATCTTTTTCCAAGTTAGCACAGAATTCTGTCCAGGCTCGACTCCAGGTAAATGCAGTAAGGTTTACTGAAAAGTTGGTCACAAAAGGCATTAGTCAGGAGATCAGTGGGGACCTCAGAGAACTAGGCAAATAGATACAAAATTATCTTGCCTCACAATGTTCAAATCTCATCTGTCTTTGTGGCTCTTATCAAGTGGGAAGGTAGCCTTCCTGAGTTGATTTCTAAAGTAGTGGCCATAGTCTTTCCTCCCTGTACATAGTTTTCCAGTAAGAAGAAGAGCAGAATCTTTTCCCCATTTTCCTCAGAGACCATGTGAGTCAGGGTAAAGCTAGGTTATGCTTCAATAACAAATAAAGCTCAAGTAATTCTCAGGGGCTTAATGTAACAAAACTGTATTCGTGCTTGTAACAGGCTGATGCAGGCTTCCCTTGGGAGCTCTCATCCAAGCAGAGATTTGGGAGTCTGGGCTTCCATCTTACTGCTGTGCCATCTGCATCATACAACTTCCGGTCACTGTGCAGAGAGGGGAAGTGAGAGGAAGCACTTTAGCTTTGAAATGTCCAGGCTTGGAAGTGACAAACAGCACTTCTACTTGAAGTTCATTGTCCAGATCTAGTCATTAGGCCCCTAACTCAGCTGTAAGGAGTTGGGGGCAATGCAGGGAAGCCCACCCATATTTGGGGGATATTAACCAGCTCTGTCCCTGAGGACTCTGTTCGGCACCATTTCCCACTACACCCTTGCCCAGTTATTGTGAACCAAATAAAAGGAAGTTCTTTCACATGAGAGATCGGGTTTATACAAGAAAACGGTGGTCTGTGTTACTACTGACCAGAACAAATTTTTTCCTTGCTTCTCTCATATGACTATCTACAAACTGTTTTAAATTTTAGATTCCATCTGCAATAGAGTACAGGCATGCCTTGGAGATATAGTGGGTTCAGTTCCAGACCGCCCCAATAAAGATAATACTGCAATAAAGTGAGTCATATGAATTTTTTGGTTTCGCAGTGCATATAAAAGTAATGTTTGCACTATACCATAGTCTATAAAGTGTGTCTAAAAACACCAATTTACATATCTTAATTTAAAGTTACTTTACGGCTAAAAATGTTAGCCATCACCTGAGCCTTCAGCTAGTTGTAGTAGTAACATCAAAGATCACTAATGAAAAAGTTTGAATATTTCAAGAATTACCAAAATGTGACACAAAGACACGAAGTGAGCAACTGCTGTTGGAAAAAATGGCGATGATAGACTTGTTTGATGCAGGGTTGCCATAAACCTTCAATTGGTAAAAAAATGCAGTAAAACGAGTAAAAAACACAATGAGAACATGTTTTGTTTTGCTCTTCTCTCGTGATGCTGAAAAATCAACTAGTCATGGTAACAGCTTGTTAATAAAAGTAGATATAAATGCTGAAAAGGTGGAGTGTTGCCCCAAGGACCTTGCATCTAATGTACAAGGGGAGCAGAAAGTCCCTGGGGCAGCACTGCAGCTCCCAAAACTATGTTCCTATTTACCTGATATTTGCATATCTGGAACCAGCCTCAGAGTGTGGGGGTGCATCCATGGAGCAAATGAAAGTACTTAAAAAAGCAGCTCCACCCCCTTATTTGTGTTTCTCAGAGAATGTCAAAAGGATCCCTTTCATAATCCACAGTAACACTTTTTCCTCTCCCACCTAATTCTCTCACACCCCAAAGCTGGTCCAGAACAAAATTCTCTCAACAAACAGCCAATGCAGTTTTCTGGTATTTCTCCACCTTCCAACTTCCGCCATCTAGATTCCCTTCCATCTGGGGGGCGGCGGGGGAGGAAGAGAGTTGAAGTTAAGTCGACAATCCAAAATTCTCTTCAGCAGTGGGGAAAGGGCAATGCTGTGAACACTGAGGTGCTCATAACTCGTGCCCCATCACGTTGGCCTGCATTGCGATCCACGAAGCATCTTGCACAGTTCTGGTTCCTATCACCTCTCCCCACAGTCTCCCTTAGCATTCACGTTACCGCTCAAAATCAGAGGCCCAAATATGAATCGTGTTCACGAACGCCTTTGAAATAGCAAAAGAAAAACAAAAACTTTTTGTTTTTTTTGCGGTACGCGGGCCTCTCACTGCGGTGGCCTCTCCCGTTGCGGAGCACAGGCTCCGGACGCGCAGGCTCAGCGGCCATGGCTCACGGGCCCAGCCGCTCCGCGGCATGTGGGATCTTCCCGGACCGGGGCACGAACCCGTGTCCCCTGCATCGGCAGGTGGACTCTCAACCGCTGCGCCACCAGGGAAGCCCAAGAAAAACAAAAACTTTGAACGTGGGGCTAGAAAAAGACATTGGAAAGGGAAATTAAAATCAGAATCCCTCTCAGCAGAAAAATATCTATTTTCTACTCAACTGTGAAGAAAAACTTTAGTTGGTGCTAGGGTACCTTCATTTTCCATTAGTCCAAAGTTATAGAAATAGGGTTTTCCTTTCACATTCTTCCAGGTTCCACCCTGTATTGTCACGTAGTCTTACAAAGAGTCCCTCCTGCTCTCTTCCTAGTGAGACATCCTCACAGACGGACTTCACAGTGGACTCTGCCAGCTTCCAGTCTCTGAAGCCGTCTTCCTCACATATCTGGTGCCAGTGACTCCTTTGTAGCTCATGTTGCAGACTCTCAGATCCTACCTCTCCTGCTCAGGAGTTCTCAATCCTGGGTGCATATTGGAATCATCTGGAAAGCTTTGACAAATCCCAGTGCCCAGGTGCACCTCAAACTGCTTAAATCAGCAGCTCTGGGGGTGAGACCCAGGCACCAGTATTTTGTAGAGTTCCCTAGCTGATTACAGTGTGGAGCCAAGGTTGAGAACGACTGCTTGGGTATATGCCAAGTAGTGGGATTGCTGGGTCATATGGTAATTCTATTTGTAGTTTTTTAAGGAACCTCCATACTGTTCTCCACAGTGGCTGAACCTCTCTTTTTTTTTTAAATTAATTTATTTTATTTTTGGCTGCATTGGGTCTTCATTGCGGCTTGGGCTTTTTCTAGTTGCGGTGTGCGGGGGCTACTCTTCATTGAGGTGCACGGGCTTCTCATTGCTGTGTCTTCTCTTGTTGTGGAGCACAGGCTCTAGGCTTGAAGGCTTCAGTGGTTGCAGCACGTGGGCTCAGTAGCTGTGGCGCACGGGCTTAGTTGCTACACGGCATGTGGGATCTTCCCGGACCAGGACTCGAACCCATGTCCCCTGCATTGGCAGGCATATTCTTAACCACTGTGCCACCAGGGAAGTCCCTTGACTTTTAAAATGATGATTTAAAATGGTTTTACATACCGTCATTATCCTGTCACAAAGCCCAGTATCTTCACTTTACTTGAGCCCTGTGTTATCCCCTCCAAGGTCTCAACCCCTTGAGCAGTGTGGTGTACACAGTGGGTACTCCATAAATGCTAATGATTTCTTATGATTACAAATGTGTAGCTACAACACACACATATCCTCCATCACTCTTGAGATTGTCACAATTTATTAATTACAATCCATGAATTGAGTGACTATTACATGTGTAGGACCGCATCAGACAACCCCTGAAGATAGAGTCACATACCCATGCTACTGCCGCTCAAGGGTTCCGATAAAAAAAATCTACAGTCATTTTAAAATATATTAAGCGGAATGATTGGTACCTTTTAAAATGTACTGTTGCAAATTCAGAAAGATTATATCATTCTATAAGAGTCTTTATCAGTAATCCCTTTTTTCTTAAACATTTTCTTCTTTATTTCAGGCTTTCACTTTAGGGAGTCAAAATAATTTCCCCTAAAACAGCCTCTTCCGTCATGCCCCATGCCGGCCCCTTTGTTATTTTTATAATATAGACTCAAAGAAACATAGCCTTGTAGAGCTGGAAGGAAGGTTGGATACATATCCCTTTCCAATTTTCTCTTTGAAATGTGTGTCGTGTTACTTTCCACTCCGTTTTATATATCGTGCAGCTGCTCAAGTCTTGAACATGGGGAAGGTCACTGGTATAAATAGGACACCTCACCAAGTGGGGGATGTGCTCCCAGGACCTCTGGAAGTGAGGGAGCTCAATACCGCCACCATCACTAAGATGGAGATTTACTGTTCCCCTTGCTCCTTAGTCACTGCAGATGGGAGAGGCAAAAGGGATTATGGAAGCTGAGCAGAAGCTGGGAGAGGACTGTGAGAAGTGATTTCCTCTGCCAAGTTGTGTCCTCAAACTAGTTTGGTGTTTCCAAGGTTCAGGTCCTTGGAAATGGCTTGGAAAAAAGTCCTCAATAAGTAAATTTGTGTAATGCCCTGGGTGGTATTCAGGCCCAACTCCCAATATGATGAACTGACTTTAGGAGGGAAGAAAAACATAATCCAAGGTGTTAAATCACCCAGAATGAGGTCTTTGACCACAGAGTGTCTTAAGAGGCCTGGCATGTTGTCAGGTTAAGGTCTAAATAAAGTTAAGACCTAAATAAAGACCTAAATAGAGTTAAGGTCTGTATTAATTTCACCTGTATTTATAACTACCATATTTTTTAGAAATACGGATTCATTTTTCTTCAGAATGTATCTTACATTTAATGTATGAATGATAGGAATCACTTTCTTAACTTTGGAGCCTGCCAATAGGAAACTTCACAACGGGAAAGAGTAGCATATTTGACCACATAATTATAAAGAACATTCATTTATTTGTTTATTCAACAAATAGTTAATGAACTCTCATTTTGTGGCCAACCCTGTGCTCAGGGCTCGGGGCCCTGCTTAACTTGATCATTCCATCTCTGTGCGCTGAAAAATAAAAACTAAACACAAATATAGTGGAAAATATTTCCATGAAACTGGCGAATTGCTCTCCTGTTTACTATATAAAGTTCAGTAGAATATAATCTGTGATACTGATACTATGCCTGGCTAGGTTATTAAAACATGAAAAAGCTGACAAGATAATAAGAAATTAACAGGTTAAAATTTAAATGGAAATGGGAACCAAGCGGACTACATGGGAACCCAAGCTCTTAAAACTCTTGTGCCCTGAGGGCATTTGTTCAGCCAGGTAAATGTAGGCTTACATTTTGACAGTTCCCTGCTGCGAAGGGGACAGATGCCAAAGGCAGCTTCCCCCTAAGGTAGGGAGCCTCCTAGGAGCTTCTCACTGTTATGGCTAAATTTTGCACCCCCTTCCCAAACTCTTACGTTGAAGCCCTAAACCCCAGGATCTCAGAATGTGACCCTTTTGGAGACAGGGCTTTTAAAGAGATAATTAAGTTAAAATGAGGCCCTTAGGGTGGACACTGATGCAATCTGACTGGCGTCCTTAGAAGATTGAACTAAAGGTTCAAACTAAAGACAATACATTTTAGGCAGTATAACTTATTCATTTAATCCCCAAATTTTGTAGACAGATAGATAGATAGACAGAAATGTAAGAAAAAAGAGACAAATCCACAGTCATAACAGATTTCAACATACACCTTTCAGTAATTGATAAATTTAGCATATAAGAATTAGATAGGGTACAGAAGATTTTAATAGCATTATTAACAAACTTGATCTAATGAACACAGATGTAAAACTGAACCCACTAACTGTAGGGTTCAGTTTTCCCTGGCACACATAGAGTATTTATAGCAAAGGACCAAATACAAGGTCATGAGGCACGTCCTAATAAATTTCAAAAAACTGAAATTTTACACAGCTTGGTTCCAATTGCAATGTAATTAAGCTGAAAATCAATAATTAAAATGAGTAGAAAAGCTTACATTTTTATAAATTAAATATGTAACTCCATGTAACATACAAGTCAAAGAAGGAACCATAATAGATATTAATTACATAATATTTTGAACTGATTATAAAACTAGTATATGTTTAGCTGCTTATGGAATGCCGCTAACATGCCTTATAAAGGAAAATATATATTAGATAAGAAGAGTGGCTGAAAATTAATGAACTAAGCAGCAGAAAATACCCACCGTGCCCCCCCCCAAAGTAGAAGAAAGGAAATAAAGTACAGAAATAAATTAAATGAACATTAAACGAAGAAATCATATGCAGACTCAATCATGGGGAAGGCAGTTCTTTGAAAAATATATATATACTGAAAAATGTCCAGTGAGATTGTTTAAGAACAAAAAAAAGGAGGCACAAATAACAAGAATGAAACCAAGTTTCCACTACTGATGTTCTGGTTATTTTACAAATAAGAGGATAATACGAGCAACTGTGTTCTAAAATTAACATCTAACAACTAAGATGATGACCTCATTTCTAACTTCCATGAGAAACTGGAAATAGTCAGAAGAGAACTTCCACAGACCTCGACCACCCAACACAAGCACCCTCGTCTGCACCCACATATTTCCTATTAACATAATGAACTTACCCATGCTCCTAACCCTTCCTTCACGCCCTAGATCCCATCCCTCTCTCCTACTTAAGGATATTGCTTTATCAATTCTCCCTTCTCCTTGTTCCCTATTCACTTTTTTACTCGTTACTGGGTTATTTCCACCAGTGTGCAAACATGCTTATTGCTCCATCCTAGGGAGCAAAACTCCTCTCTTGGCCCCAAATCTCCCTCCATCTACCCATTTTTCTGCTTCTGTTTGTTTTTCTGCTTCTGTTTCTGCTTACCTTTCCTGTTCTCCCATTCTTTCTCCACTCACTCATGTCCTTTCTCCTACCACTTTACCAAAACAGCTCTTGTCAAGGACAACAAATGACCTTGCTAAATTTAATGGCCAAACTCTGCTCTCAACTTAAGTTACCAATCAACAGCATCTGACAGAGTAGAAGTGCCCTTATTCTTTCTTCTTGAAGTACCTTTTCCTTTGGCTTCCACGACAGCACAGTCACCTGGTTCTTCACCTCCCTCACTCTCTATTCATCCCCTCTCTCTTTTGTGGATTCCTCCTCTTCTCCTCAAAGTCTTAATGTTAGGGTTCATCAGGGTGAACCCCTGAATCCCCTCTTCTTACTTTTACACTTCCTTGGTAATCTCACCAGACTATTAACTCCAAATATCGTCCATATGCTGAGAACTCCCAAATTTATATTGCCGGCCTGAACTTCTCTCCCAATTTCAAGATCCAACTACCTAGTTGACAAAACCACTTGGCTGTCTAATAGAAACCTCAAACTCAACACATACCAAAATGACCTTGAGATTTTATCTGCCAAGCACTCATAACCATTCTTCCGGCCACATGTGTGAAAAAAAATTGGAGCTAGTTTTAATTCCTCTTTTTTCCCCCTCACTCTCCACATCTAATCTGTCAGGAAATCCTGTGGTCTCAGCCTTCAGAGCATATCCAGACTCTAACCACTGTTCACCATCTCCACTGTTATCACCCTTCCTTGAACCACCACCACCTCACACTTGGATTATTTTAATAGTCTTCCCTGTTTCCAAGCTTGCCGTCTTATAGTCTATTCCCAACACAGCTGCCAGAGTGGTCCCTTTACGGTGCAAGTCAGATCATGTCATGCCTCTGCTCAAAACCCTCAGTGCCTCTTCATTTCACCCAGAGAATCCCAAATCCATCAATAGTCTGCAGAGCCCTACATGATCTAGCCCTTTAACTTTCTGACTACCTCACCTACTGGTCTTCCCATTGCGACTCCAGTTCAGCCACACTGACCTCTTTGCACTTACTCTTGCTCTTCCCGACTCCTAGAACACTATTCATCAGATATCCACATGGCTAGTGCCCCTTATCTATTTTAACTCTTTTCTTAGCTGTTATCTTTTCAACAAGCCATATTCTTATCACCTTATTCCATTGCACCCTCCCATCCTATCCCTGAATCTCTGTATCCTCCAGCCCCTGCTCCATTTTTCTTTATTCCATAGAACTTTTCATCTTCTAACACACTGAATAGTACTTATCAATTATGTTTAGTTATTCTTTTCTGTCTCTCCCTGCTAAAATTTATGTTCCATGAAGGTAAACATCCTGGTTTGTTTTGTGGATGTGGAACTGTGTCTGGCACATTGTATGTGCTCAATAAATATTTGCTGAGAGAATGAATGAATGAAATATATACATTTCCACAAAAATCAAATCCATCAATATTCTAAAAGGGCAATACATTATGACCAAGTTATGTTTGTCCTAGGAATACAAGGTGATTTAACATTAGAAAAGTCAACTGCAGTAATCCACCACATGAAATTCTTACAGAAGATTCATCCTATTATTTCCTTTATAGATTAAAAAAACCACGTTTGATAAAATTCTACATCCGTTCATAATAATAATTTAAAAGATACTTTTAGAAAACTAAGAATAGAAGGAGAATTTCTTATGTTCATCTGAGTATCTAAACAAATCTTTAAAAAAAAGGAAGCTTTCTCTTTGGTTAGGATCAGACAAAGATATCCACTATCACCACTTATATTTACCAGAGATTCAAGTTGGAATGATAAGACAAAAATAAATAAAGATAGTAAGATTGAAAAATAAGAAACAAAGTTGTCATCATTTGTAAATGATATGACAATGTATGTACAAAATACACAAGACTATACAGATAAATTATTAGAGTTAATAAATGAGTTTATCAAGGTTGCTGGATACAAAACTAACATGCAACATTTACTTGTATTTTTAGTGCTAGCTACAAACAACCAGAAAGTGAGGTAAGAAAAAGAATGCTTCTAACATGAACAACTAAGCATACCCAGGAATAAATCTAAAAACAGATGTGCAAAAGACCTGTATGGAGAAAATAATAAAACTTCATTGAACATTAAGGAAGACCTAAATAAATGGAGAGCTAAACCATGTTCATGGATTGGGAGATTTAGTGTTACTTAAACATGCTAATTGTCCCTAAACTGAACTATAGTCCTTTTAATCATAACAAAAATTAAAGCAGATTATTTATTGAAATTGACTCATTGCTTCCAAAGTGTATGGAAATGTAAATGATTTTTTAAAAAGGCCAAAACACTCTTGAAGAAAATACAAGGGATGAATTTGTCCTCCCATATGGTATAAAGCTACAGTAATTGGTGTGGTATTGATGCAGAAATGGTAAAGAGAGTGATGGAATAAAGACCCCAGCAACAGATACACTCGTATAGAAAGTTGATATGTGACCACTATGTCCTTGTATATCAGTGGGGGAAAGTGGACTTTTCAAATGGTACTGTGGGGACAAGTATTATTCCGTAACATCCAACGGGAAACCGAACGAACTTTTTGGCCAACCCAATAGGTATCCATATGGAAAAAAGCAAAAGTGGATCCTTGCCTCATATTATACATAAAAATCAGTTCCAGGTGGAGAAGAGACCTAAATATGAAAGGCAAAATTATAAAGATGAAGACGATAGGAATATATCAATGACTCAAGAGTAATGAAAGATTTCTTAATCATGAAGGAAAAAGTTGATATATTTAATTTTAATAAAATTAAGAATTCTGTTAATCAGAAGACATCATAGAGTGAAAATGGGGGTGGGGGGAAGCCCAAATAGAAAAAAATAGTTGGCAACATGTGTTACCAAAAAGTTTAGTATCTTGCATATATTTAAAATTCCTACAAATCAATAAGGAAAGAACTGAGAACTCATGGAAAAAAATGAGAAAAACTCCCACATAAACAGGCACTTCACAAGAAAAGGAAATAAAATAGCCAATAGACAAATGAGAAGCTGCCCAGTCTAATTGGTGGTCAGGTAAAGTACTTTAAAGTCACATATAGAATCTACATTTTAAACACTTCCTAGGAAATTTTAAATTCTTTTTAAAGTTTCCGAACTATCTTGTAGCCCATGAATTATTAAAATCAATGTTGCACATATGTTTTTCTCCTTCTTTGGGTGATTTACTTATCAGAAATGAAATGACTACATCAAAGGAACAAAGAAGAACTAAATAAATGGAAAGATATTCCATGCTCATGAATAGGAAGACTCAATATTATCAAGATGTCAGTTCTTGCCAACTTGATCTATTGATTCAATGCAATCCTAATTAAAATTCCAGTAAGTTATTTTGTGGATATTGACAAACTGATTCTAAAGTTTCTATGGAGAGGCAACAGACTCAGAATAGAAAGCAGAAAATTGAAAGGCAAGAATAAAGTCTGAGGACTGATACTACCTGACTTTGAGACTTACTATTAAGCTACAGTAATCAAGACAGTGTGGCATTGGAGAAAGAATCAACTAACAGATCAATGGGACAGAATAGAGAGCCCAGAAATACATACCCATACATATAGTCAACTGATCTCTGACAAAGTAGCAAAAGGTAATACAATGGAGCAGAGATAATCTTTTTAACAAATGGTGCTGGAACTACTGGAAATCCATATGCAAAAAAAAAAAAAATAGAATCTAGACACAGGACTTACACCCTTCACAAAAATTAACTCAAAATGGATCACAGACCTAAATGCAAACACAGAACTATAAAACTCCTAGAGGATAACATAGGAGAAAATCTCGATGACCTTGGGTTTGGCAATGACTTTTAAGGTACAACATCAAAGGCATGATCCAAGAAAGAAAGAATTGATGAGCTGGACTTCATTAAGCTTAAAAATTTCTTCTATGCAAAACACACTGTCAAGAAAATGAAAAGACAAACCACAGACTGGGAGAAATTATTTGTAAAAGACATATTTGATAAAGAACTGTTATCCAAAATATACAAAGAACACTTAAAACTCAACAATTAAAAAAAACCTGATTTAAAAATAAGCCAAAGACCTTAACAAACATCTCACCAAAGAAGATATACAGATGGCAAATAAGTGTATGAAAAGATGCTCCATATCATGTGTCACTTGAGAAATGAAAATTAAAACAAAGACCTACCACTAGCACCTATTAGAATGGCCCAAATCCAGAACACTGACAACACCAAGTGCTGACAAGTTTGTAGAGCAACAGCTCTCATTTATTGCTGCTGGAAGTGAAAAATGGTACAGCCACTTGGGAAGACAGTTTGACAGTTTCTTTCAAAACTAAACGTCCTCTTACCATACAGTCCAGCAATCACACTCTTTGCTATTTATCCTAAAGACGTTAAATTTATGTTCACATAAAAACCTATACACAGATGTTTATAGAAGCTTTTTTCACAATTGCAAAAAGTTGGAAGCAAACAAGGTGTACTTCAGTAGGTGAATGAATAAATAAATTGTGGTAATGTCAAAACAATGGAATTTAATTCAGCACTTAGAAGAAATGAGCTATTAAGCCCTGAAAAGACACAGAGGAAAATTAAATGCATATTGTTAAGTGAAAGAAGCCAATCTGAAAAGGCTACATACTGTATGGTTCCAACTACATGACATTCTGAAAAACGCAAAACTAAGAAGACAGTAAAAGCATCAGTGGTTGCCAGGGGTTAGTGGGGAGGATGCCTAGGGTAGGGCACAGAGGATTTTTAGGGAGAAAAAACGACACTGTCTGAAACTAGAATGGTGGATACATATCATTACAGATTTGTCCAAACACATAGAACGCACAACACCAAGTGTGAACTCTAATGTAAACTGTGGACTTCGGGTGATAATGATGTGCCAGTGTATGTTCATCTATGGTAATAAATGTACCGCTCTGGCGGGGGATGTTGATATGCGGGAGGCAGTGCAAGAACAGGAGCAGGAGGTACATGTGAAATCTCTGTATCTTCTGCTCAATGTTGCTGTGAACCTGTATCCCCATATACTGGGTAAAGATAACTATACCACAGAGACCTGACATTGGAATGTTAGCAGGGAGTGCTGGAGTAGTGGAGCATGGAGTGAAGTAACAGGGGAACTTGGAGTTAGGGGGACTGAATGATGGACCCAGGAGGATAAAATTAAGCTGGATGTGAGAGCACTTGGTGCTCTTGGGAAGAGTAATGATCCTTCTCCCTGCTGGTCCTTTACCTCTCCTCTGCCTTGTTCCTCCTCAGACCTCTCAGATCTACATTCTGAAAGATGACCAGACAGAAGAGAACTACTGTATTCCAGGACTTCCTTGGTGGTCCAGTGGTTAAGACTCCGTGCTTTCAGTGCAGGGGGCACAGGTTTGATCCCTGGTCAGGGAACTAAGATCCCACATGCCATTTAGCCAAAAAAAAAAAGAGCTATTCCAAGAGATTTTAAACACAATAATTTAACTGTACACCCCCCGTGGGTTATACCTTTAGGATAAACATAATGGGGAAAAATCTAAACACAAGTTTCAGTATTCATATTGTCAGTGAGTGGTGGCATTACTTCTCTAAGACCGTTGTGAGTATACTGTGGGATAAAACAAATGAAAAATGGTGTGATATTCTAATTGTATCATTTCCAGTGTCACTGACAACCAGTTTTATTGGTGCAGGAAAAAGGACATATCTACGATAGAAAAGGTTAAATAAACCCTTTACTCCTGAATTTGAATTGGAAGTATCAATATGTTCTCATGATGTATTTTGTCTTTTAAAAATTAAAAATAAAATCTTTTTCAAAAAAAAATTCCTAGTTCTGTCTACAGAAATAGCCAAAAAAATAACGATCAACTTCATAGCAACGTATATCCTGAGTGGCCCGACTGTGATCTTACAATACCATTTCCCACTATAAGGAAAGATTTCTCTGGAGAGATGACTTCTTCTAGGTCTGGGTCAGGAAACATACAAGAAAAACCTGGAATATGTGTTCGGATCAGAAATCAAGGAAGAAAGGATGATGGCAAAGACATCTTACTATAAGGCATGTCAAAGGGACTTGGGGCTGACCTAAGAGGCTCTCCCTAGCTAAAGACTGAGCAATTTTAACATTATTAAGGACAATAATTGCAATGGATTGAAACACATAAAATATGTTGAAATCCACAAATTCACAATGGTACAGAAAAACAAACCAAAAAAATCAACTCAGATTAATTACCAATTGGTCCCCTTTGGAGAATGCTGGTGAACCAACACATTAATTTGAAGCCAATAAACAAAGGGAAATAATCAGGATTTATCCTGATGTTGTTATCTAAACTGTACTGGATAACTAAACAGTAGATGAGGGAAAGTTTCTCTTTATAGAATTATTCCAGCTAATAAATAGATAAGGATCAACAGAATATTATCATTTTCATCCCTTAATGAATTAATGGATCTATGTATTAATCATCAGTGCCTGCCAACATCACAGAAACAACTAAATATTATTTTCATTCACATGGAAGATCACAGCACCCTTATAAAGCAGTCTTAAAAGAATTCGCCCTGAATCTTGCCAAGCCTATAGATCCAACTAGCCATTTACAGGAAATCACAAAAGAAAGAGGAACATTTTAAAATACCATGAAGATAAGACAAGCAAATCCAAACAGGGGAACCCTATAGGATAAATCGTCTGGCTTTCCCCACAATGACAATAACAAACAACAACAACAAATTCAAGGAAATAAAATAATGAATGTGGACCCAATAGATTGTAAGAGACTTAAATGACATAGAATTAACTGCCGTTGATGGCCCTTTCTTGGACTTTGACTCAAATAAATTATTTGTAAAAATAAAAATGCACACATTTATGAAACAAATGGAAATGTGAATATTGGGTACTAGACAGTTGATGGTATTGAGGAATTACTGGTAATTTAACGGGATGTGATCATTATGGTTATTTCTGAAAACTTATCTTTTAGAGATAATGCAAAACATTTTATGGATGGAATTTAAAAAAAGAAAGAAATCACCCCAGAAATAATAGAGAACTCATCACAGATGTGAAAGAAATAGAATTAGTTTCAGGAAAGTTTCATTCCCTCCTCACCACACCCCTGAGAAGCCAGAGTTTACTGATTCATGGATGAACAAGCAGAGCCTCCTTGGGAGGTGGATCTTCAGCTACAGACAGAGAGGAAGGCGGATGAAGAAATGGGTCCATGTTGTCGTAATCTTGGCTCTGACACTATGCCCCCTGTATCAGTCAGCTCAGGTTGCCACAACAAAATACTGTAGCCTGATGGCTTAAACAACAAAAATTAATTTTGTCACAGTTCCATAGTCTGGGAAGTCTAAGATCAAGGTACTGGCTAGTTCAACTTGTGGACAGCCACCTTCTTGATGTGTCCTCATGCGGTACAGGAGGTGGGGAGAGAAATGGAGCGGGGGGGGGGCGGGGAATAGAGAGAGAGGAAAGAGGTCTCTTCCTCTTCCTACAAGGCCTCAGGTCTACTGAATTAAGGCCCAACCCTTATGAACACATTTAACATTCATTACTTCCTAAAAGCCCCATCTCAAAATACCCTCACATTTGGGGTTTAGGGCTTCAACATATGAATTTTGGGAGACACAATTCAGTCCATACCACCCCCATGCAGGACTCTTCTGCTCAGTGCTGGGTCCAAGCCAGGTCTCTGTGTCAGTAGCCAAGTACCTGGAAGGATCCAGCTACATGAATATTTGCTGGGCTTCACCACAGCCCATATGGCTTTGCACTGTCCGCCAGGGCTGAATGAATTAGATCAAATCAAAGAAGAGAGCCCAACAGGATACTGCTTTTTTGCTAGTTCTTTCCCTCATATGAACAAATACTAAATATAATTAATCATGTGATAGAAATGGGGAAGGTTGGTTTTTTGTTTTGTTTTGTGTTCATTTAGTTTCATTTTGTGAGGGATTTCTTCAAGGACCATGCCCATTTAACTCACCTGCTTTTTAACGTAAGGATAATGAACATGAAACAAATCTAAGGAAACAACAGATTCTACTGGGAAGACTTCAATATTGAAAGCAGTTGAAAGGCAGGGAGGAGCAAGAAAGACAAAAGAAATAAAGAGAAAAAGAACAATAACAAAAGAGAAGCCCCCCCCCCCAAAAAAAAGAGAGAAGGCCCAGGGCAAGGCTGGAAGGAGGGGGAAGAAGCACAAGGAGGGCAAGGGAGAAGGGGAAGGGGGAGGGGATGGAGGGAGGGGGAGGAGAGCTCCCTGGAGAAAGGGCAGACACCAGCGGTATTCCAGAGGACAACCAACAATTCAGAAAGAGAGGGAATGGCTCAGGAGCCCCTGAGGTTGGTATTTCTTTCTTTCTTTTTTTTTTTTTAACATCTTTATTGGAGTATAATTGCTTTACAATGGTGTGTTAGTTTCTGCTGTATAAGGAAGTGAATCAGCTATACATATACATATATTCCCATATCTCCTCCCTCTTGTGTCTCCCTCCCACCCTCCCTATCCCACCCCTCTAGGTGATCACAAAGCACCGAGCTGATCTCCCTGTGCTATGTGGCTGCTTCCCACTAGCTATCTATTTTACATTTGGTAGTGTATATATGTCCATGCCACTCTCTCACTTCATCTCAGCTTGCCCTTCCCCCTCCCCAGGTCCTCAAGTCTATTCTCTACATCTGCGTCTTTATTCCTGTCCTGCCCCTAGGTTCTTCAGAACCTTTTTTTTTTTTTAGATTCCGTATATATGTCTTAGCATATGGTATTTTTTTCTTTCTGACTTCCTTCACTCTGTATGACAGTCTCTAGGTCCATCCACCTCACTACAAATAACTCAATTTCGTTTATTTTTACAGCTGAGTAATGTTCCATTGTATATATGTGCCCCATCTTCTTTATCCATTCATCTGTCAGTGGACACTTAGGTTGCTTCCATGTCCTGGCTATTGTAAATAGAGCTGCAATGAACATTGTGGTACATGACTCTTTTTGAATTATGGTTTTCTCAGGGTATATGCCCTGTAATGGGATTGCTGGGTAGTATGGTAGTTCTATTTTTAGGTTTTTGAGGAACCTCCATACTGTTCTCCATGGTATTTCTTAAAATAAATAGCTCTCATTTCTTGCTGAGGTTGATTTGGGCTGAAAGCATAAAGGATTAAATCATAATCTTTTCTAATTGTAAGGTTAGTTAAATATTGTTCATGCACAGTTCTTTAGCCTTAAGTCATGGGATAGTCTGTTCTAAAATCTCAAAGCCCCAAGTGAATGGAATTTGTTTTGGCATTTCAGAATGATGTCAACACGACTGTAGAAAGGAATCAAACCGAGGACCAAAATATCTTTATCCCTCAATGTGAGCTTTTTAATTAGTAGGGGAGACATCATTGGTGGCCTCCCCAATAGCCATTCTCCATTCTTCGTTGCTAACGGAAGAGTGATTTTGTTTGAATGGCAATGTCCCCCACCCCATGGAACAATCCCATGTGCCCTTGGTAGTGGCAGGACTAGGGGTGAGCAGAGAGGGGTAAGGGAATATCCGCTTGTGGGTTTATGGGAAAGATTTTCTACCTAATAAAGGAGAGAGTTCCTTCCTGCTCTGGGTGCTATCGTGTGAAAATGAGCTGCTGCAGCCAGACTGTGTCCAGGTATAGCAGGCCACGAGCTGCTGCCCTAAAATCCTGGTGTTCTTGAACCACCGAGCAAACTCTGAAGCTCCCTCCCTCAAGGCTTCTTGTAACAGGGGACAATTCAGTGGCTTCTTGCTCAAATTCTAGCTACTCTGTCACTTGCAACTAAGCACCCTTAACTGAGAACATTAAGTACAAATAAAGCTAAAGGATGTGAGTAGGATTTGGCTCAGTTATGAGGTACAAACCCCCAAATAGCAGTGGTTCAAAGGAGACAGAAATGTATTTCTCTTTCATATAAGAATCTGGAAGCCATCCGTCCATGATGCTGTATAGTGCCCTACAGCCTCGGGAACTCAGGGTCCTTCCGGCTTAATGATCAGCAATCCATGACCTCATTTTCCAAGGTCACCTTCTGGTCTATGTTGGCTGTTCCAGTTCAGCCACCAAGTGCATTTTTCAACCAACGGGAAGGAGTAAAGGGGTAAAAAGGGGCACAGACATATAGCTTATGTCCAAGTCCTCAAGAAATAAAGGTATAATAATAACCCCAAATAACCATCCATGTAACGGCCTCTGCTTAATGCCTGGGAGGAGAGCCTCCCTTTCAGAAGCAGCCACGGCGCAGGGCTTTGGAGGGTGTTGGCCAGAGGACACGCCTGGCTGGTGGGGCGGGTAGTACAATCCCCTCACTTCTCACTCCACCTGGATGGAGGTTCAAGGTGGGAGAGGGGAGCAGGAAGCCCTGGGGAGGAGGGGACTGCAGAGCCAGAGAAATATTTTGCATTATTGTCAGCAGGCCTCGTTTTCCCTCTGCGTCAGTGTGAACTGGGAAACGTAGGCTCCACAACCGCGCATGCGAGTTACGCACCAGAGGCCGAGCCAGGCAGGCAGGGCCGTGGGTAGATGATGTGGGAGACGTCAGCTAACTCTCCAGTCCCCAGAGCTCACCCCACTTCCAAAATTAACCCCTACCCTTAGGCGGGCATGAGTGCAGCTGTGGCTTCCCCAGCTGATAGGAGACAGCTAAGGGAGGAGAAAGAAGCCTGGGGCCAAGCTCTCGGGAGAGCTACAGTTCAACTCCCAGGAGAACAAATGAGGCAGAGCAGATAAAGACAGATCTGGGTTTGAAGCTGGCTGCTTGACTTCCCAGTTCTTGTTCAAGATACCACCTGAGGGCTTCCCTGGTGGCGCAGTGGTTGAAAGTCCGCCTGCCGATGCAGGGGACACGGGTTCGTGCCCCGGTCCGGGAAGATCCCACATGCTGCAGAGCGGCTGGGCCCGTGAGCCATGGCCGCTGAGCCTGCGCTCCGCAACGGGAGAGGTCACAACAGTGAGAGGCCCGCGTACCGCAAAAAAAAAAAAAAAAAAAAAAAAAAAATACCACCTGAGTTCCGAACCAAGAGAATCCCAGGGGTGAACATGTCTTCTTCTTTAAAAGAGAAGTGTTTCTAATTCTTAAATATTTATTCCCCCCAAATAGTAAATTCTACCAATTAAAGATTTCTAAGAATCCTCTCTAAAAATGGAAATGTTTTGAGCAAATGATGGCATTATCTATTCTGATGAGAACTGATTCAACCAAATAGATTTTCTTTGAATCTTTAACTGACATGAGCCACATTTCAGAAGCGGGGGCTTTTCTCCAAAGAAGACATACAGGCACATGAAAAGATGCTCAACGTCGCTAATTATTAATGAAATGCAAATCAAAATTACAATGAGGTATCACCTCAAACCAGTTAGGATGGCCATCCTCAAAAAGTCTGTAATAATAAATGCTGGAGAGGGTGTGGAGAAAAGGGAACCCTTCTACACTGTTGGTGGGAATGTAAATTGGTGCAGCCACTATGGAGAACAGTATGGAGGTTCCTTAAAAAACTAAAAACAGAGTTACCATATGATCCAGGAATCCCACTCCTGGGCACATATCCAGAAAAGATGAAAACTCTAATTCAAAAAGATACATGCACCCCAATGTTCACAGCAGCACTATTTATAATAGCCAAGACATGGAAGCAACCTAAGTGTCCATCCACAGATGCATGGAAAAAGAAGATGTGGTATATACACACAGTGGAATACTACTCAGCTATAAAAAAAGAATGAAATAATGCTATTTGCAGCAACATGGATGGACCTAGAGACTAAGTCAGACAAAGACAAGTATCAAAGGATATCGCTTCTATGTGGAATCTCAAAAAAATGATACAAATGAACTGATTTACAAAACAGAAACAGACTCACAGACGTAGAAAACAAATTTATGGTTACCAAAGGGGGAAGGGGAGTGGGTAGGGATAAATTAGGAATTTGGGATTAACAGATACATGAGAAAAAAAAAAAGACGTGGGGCCTTTGATAGTGGGATGGGAAAGTGGAAGGTAGAGATGAGACGTAGTAGGGGGTGGGAAGATGGTGTGTAGAGGGGAGGTCTGTGTGGCATGGGGAGGGATGCCAAAGGGCTTTGAGACTGTATGAGTGTCCTGTGGCTGCTGTGACAAACTGCCACAAATTTGGTATCTTAAAATAATAGACATTTATTCTTTGACAGTTCTGGAGGCTAGAAGTCCAAAATCAAGGTATCAGCAGAGCCATGCTCCCTCTGAAGGCCCTACGCAAGACTCCTTCCTTACCTCTTCCTAGTTTCTGACAGCTCTTAGCATTCCTTGCTTGTGGCAGCATCACTTAATCTCTGCCTCTCTGCCTGCCTCTTTATACAGCCTCTTCTCTATCTGTATCTCCCTGTGTCCTCTGTTCTTATAAGAACAGTAGTCATTGGATTTAGGGCCCCCACCTAAATCCTGGATGATTTCATCTCAAGCTTTTCAACTAATTACATCTGCAAAGATCCTATTTCCAAATGAGGTCACATTCTGAGGTTCTGGCTGGACATGAATTTGGGGTGGGACACTCTTCAACCACTATATAGGCATTGCAAGAGTGGGAGAGAGGGGAGGGGGCCTCATAGGTGGTGCTGGGTAGGACATGTACAAGCTGCAAAATTTAAATGCGTACTCTAGAACTGGTCCTTCCTCCTCTTCTCTTTGCCAGGTGAGACGTGGCTTCTCCTTTTGGAAAATCAGGCCCAAGGGAGCAGGAGATGGTACCTGCAGATGCCCACCTGGAGGGTCGAGCTCTCTTCCATTCCTTAGACCTGCTGTGTATCTGGAGAACCTTCTCTCCTGCCTTTCTCCTCTGCCTGCTTACTCCTCCCTACAGAGGACCTGATTCTAAGGCGCCTGGGTAGGCTTCACAGGGATAGGGCCATAGTGTTCTGAACATGATAGGCTGGTGTTTGAGGTTTCTGCCCAGGAAATAAATGACTAGTGGCGTTCACTCATATAAATGGCATTCTCCAATTGCCTAAGTGTAATTGTTAATTATTGACAAGACTTGAATGTGATTGGATCCCCTCAGCCTCTCTATAGAGCACCATTTTGAAAATTTCGTCTCTACATTCAAAGACTTGTGTTTCACGGATTCCTCAGCTCAGCTTCTTTTGGGACAGAGCACAAGCCCGGGGTGGAGTGCTGGATTCCTATTAGCATTTTCCACCAGCCAGGCTGTGTGCTCTTATGCAGATGTGCTGAATGCTTTCCTTTTATGTAAATGTGTGATGCACAGCAGGACTACCCTGTGCCTGCTCTCATCTTGCTCAGCTCTTACCGAGTCCTTTTAAGGTAGGGACCATTTGGCAACTCTATCAAAGAAGTTGGCTTCCTTATATCAAGAAGTTAAAATTCTGACATAGTCCTGAAATTTCTTGAGACAAATAGTTCATATAGTTTCAGTTTGATGGCATGTTAGTCAAGAGTTGTTTTTTTCTTTGAATGTGATAAAAGATCAACTCAAATGAGCTTATGTACAAAGAGAGATTTGATGGGATATGGGAGTTTCTTATATCATCAAAGGAAACTGACACCCAAAGAGCCAGAGGGGCGAGGATGAAGATGCAGCCCTGCTTGAGAAACTATGATGGGAGACCGAAATATCACAAGGATCTGCGCTTTGTCTATGCTTTTCTCTACCTGTCGACTTCATTATCACTACACACTGGTCCACATTTTACATCTCGCTACTCCCACAACTAGAACAGGACCAATCCACTTTCTTCTTGGTCCCAAGGTTAAATAAAATGCCAGGGAAGGGCAGTGATTGGTTCAACTTGGGCAAGCACGTCACTCCTGGATGAAGAGCCCTCAGATATCTGGAAAAGTTGTTTCCTTTGGACAGTTTATCAAATTATATTGAGTGCTTGAGCCTAAATCATCTCTTTTGTGTAATGCAAATCTTGATGATTTTGCTGTGTACATGTCACTTTTTGAAAAATGAATGCTTTGAATACGGTGTTTGTTTCCTTCAACAGAACCTTTCTGGAATGAGTGGAAACATCGATCCATCTCGGCAAAAAAGTCTGCCATTTATTAAAATGGGTCGGACATTCTGTTCAAAATCCTGTATTAAATGCTATTGTGTAAAAAATATTTAGTGTTGTGAATAATCGATAGATTTAATAAGCACCATAGCATTGCTTCTAGCGAGAAAAAACTGTTTTAAATATACATTTCATTTGTTGAGGAATGAAAGCTGAGGTTTTGGGGGAAAAGCTGATAAAAGCAGCTCTGGGCTATGTGCCCATATTTTAAAATAGGAATGAGCACTGGTAGTATGTGTCACCATCCTTTAAAAAGCCAAGTATCGATTGCAGCAGAAAAGCAGCCCGGGTTCCACCAACAGGTTCAGCCTTGTTGCATTCAATCATCACTTCACAGAGCAGAATTCTTCCTTTATCCCGCCTACTCCCCATTCCCGGGTCCTAGGGGTAGCTAGTACTTCACTGGAGATATTTCTTTGCCCCCTTTGAAGGATGTGGACAAAGTCTGGAAAACCAAGCAGAAAACCCTGCTCTCACAAAGGGTGAGACTTGGAGGCAGACTGGCCTGGATTCAGGTTGAGACCCGGCCACGTCCTGTGTGGCACTGACTATAGCATACTCAACATTTTAAAGTTTTTATGTTCTCATTTGTAAAACCGGGATGATATTGGGCTGTCCAAAAAGTGCCCTCGGTTTTTAAGTAAAACTAAAAGACACATTTTTCATTTTCACCAAGAACTTTATTGAACAACGTATTCACCCTTTTGTTCCACTACCTTCTGCCATTTTTCAGGCAACTTCATAATTCCATCTTCCCAAAACTTTTTATCTTTTTGAGCAAAGAATTGTTCCAGGTGCCTTGTACAGTCTTCCAGGAAATTGAAATTTTTTCCATTAAGAGAATTTTGTAAAGACCGAAATAAATGGAAATCTGAAGGAGCAATGTCTGGTGAATACGATGCATGAATCAGAACTTCCCAGCCAAGCCGTAACAGTTTTTGCCTGGTCATCGAAGAAACACGCGGTCTTGCGTTATCCTGATGGAAGATTATGCATTTTCTGTGGACTAATTCTCAACGCTTTTCTTCAAGTGCTGCTTTCAGTTGGTCTAATTGGGAACAGTACTTATTGGAATTAATCGTTTAGTTTTCCAGAAGGAGCTCATAATAGAGGACTCCCTTCCAATCCCACCATATACACAACATCACCTTCTTTGGATGAAGACCGGCTTTTGGTGTGGCTGGTGGTGTTTCATTTCGCTTGCCCCACGATCTCTTCCATTCCACCTTGTTGTACAGTATCCACTTCTCATCTCCAGGCACAATTTGTTTTAAAAATGGAACGTTTTCATTAAGTAGAGAACTGCATGAGGAAATATGGTCAACAGGGTTTTTTTCGCTTAACTTATGTGGAACCCAAACATCAAAGCTATTAACACAACCAAGCTGGTGCAAATGATTTTCAGTGCTTGATCTGGATATTCTGAGTATGTTGGCTATCTCCCTCGTGGTATAACGTTGATTGTTCTCAATTAATGTCTCGATTTGATCGCTATCAACTTCAACTGGTCTACCCGACCATGGAGCATCGTCCAGTGAGAAATCTCTAGCATGAAACTTCATAAACCACTTTTGACATGTTCAATCAGTTACAGCACCTTCTCCATACACTTCTCCAAAAAGAGAGCACAAATCTCTGTTTGCACTTTGGTTGAGTTTTTACCTTTCTTGAAATAATAAAGCATAATATGCTGAAAATGTTGCTTTTTTTCTTCCATCTTCAATATTAAAATGGCTACACAAAAATTCACCAATTTTGATGTCTTTTTTTAAATGCACGCTGATATGACAGCCGTCACATACAATCTAACAAAATGGTTTTGAATGAAGTTAAAGACAACTAAGAGCTACTACAGCCATTTTATGGAAGAAAACAAATGAACCTTTTGGCCAGCACAATACTGTCACCCAGGGTTGTCTGGGATATTAAAGGAGATGGCTGATGTAAAGTGCTAGGCACACGATGACTTGGTGAGAGTTGTATTTGGTCCAACCATACTCTGACCTCCTTCCTTTTGCTGGGTCATCCGAGCCTCTCTCGGTCCCCTCCGCTCCCCCCAGCATACAGGGGCATGTTGAGGATGAGCCTGGCCATACCCACGTTAGCCTGACTTCCAGTGGCACTGCTTAACTCACACTGTCCCTTCCCTCTCTGCTGTTTTCACATGAACTGCGGGTCATGGCTGGCTGGCTGGCCTCACGTAGGACAAGCACCCATTCGACGCGGACGATCTGCCTGTCCTGTGTGTCCAGCTCCCCACTGAGGTGAGAAGTCGGCCTTGAGCAGAAGATTGCTCTTTTAAAAGCTATGACTTAGGTGTTCCAGTCCTGCATCCTCTCACCTTCCATGTTTACTTTTGTGTTCATTCCAAGTACCCCATGTTCTTAGAGAACATTTCTTAGAAGGAGGAAGCAGCGTTCGTGTAAAAGCACCAGCACAGATGGTGGGGCTCTGCTTTGTGGTGTGAGAGGCCGGCTAACCCTATCCACAGCTGGGCCCTGGGAATGACGGGAAAGAGAATTAACTAGCAATCAGAAAGAGCACCATGTAAACACTCAGGCACCAACATCCTCATCCAAGAAGCTGCTACGAACGTCAAGTGCATCATATTTGCCGAGGCAGGCTCAGAGACCAGCCAAACTCTAGGCCATACCAGTGGAAGGATGAAATACTACTGTCGTTTTCCCTGCCGTTAATATCCAGTTTTCTGAGGTTTCCTCACACTGAGGAAACCTAGTGGGAGAAGGAAGCAAACATGTCTCTGTCCTTCTCTGGCTCTTGATATCAAACTTAGTTTTATGAAGAAGCACCCAGGCTCATTCCAATGGTCTATCCATATCAACAAAAATGGCAGAAAGAATCTATGGGGCAGGACCTGCACTTAGATGTGGATGAACGCAGGATACACTGTGGCATCTGGGCTTCCTGGACGGTCAAGAATCCTGCCCTTTCCAGAGTAGCTGAAGGAATGGCAGTGACCAGCTGCCTTTGGAAATTCTGGTCGAGCTTCCTGAGAATTCGCACAAGCACCACAAGTGGCAACTCCACCCTGACCTGCCTTCTGCTGAATACTGTATATTAGTCTAGCCAAGGGCTCAACCACCCAGGCCCAGGGCCAAGGACAGTCCTACTTCTGTTGAGAAGAGTCAGGAATGCTTTTCTTTTAATCCTGTCTCAAATAACATTCAGATGCTTTAACACATAAAAATAAATTCAATTCTCTGAGGTCTAATGTGTGTTTGGATCTTTATATATAGATGATGGGGGCTGTATTTCATTATGGGCTTTAACAGAAAAAGAAGGGACGGAGTGTCTGTAAGATGAAGCCTGTGAAGCCATTTTAAAGTCTATAATTATCTTGATAATTGGGTGGAGATGCAGTAGAATTCAATAACATAATAAGGTAGATTTTTTAAATTCTAAAGACAATATTTGGATTGATAGTTATAAATACTGTTCAAGCAGGCCTAACTTCATTTCTCAATTAGAAAAAGGTAAGAAAACCATTTCTGATTGCTGTAGATCCAGACCATGAATGAATAGCCATTTTTGCCACAGAAAGATTGAATTTCTCTAACGGGACCCCCAACTGTGGCAAAGGCAACAGCTTATGAATTTGTCCAGAGTACCACCTAGTGGAGAGAAGTATTGCTGCAGAAACCTCAGGGGGCGATAGTGTAGTGAGTTTAAATTTCTTATTAAGAGAAATAACGTGAAAACCCTCTTTAATCTCTAGTTTGTAAATGACTTTTCTAATATGTACATATTTTTTTTTTACCTCAGTAAATGTAGCATAGGGAACGTAACCAACCATTTCTTAGGCAAGTCGGAATCTGATCGTGCTTTAAGGTCAGCCTTTTGAAATGATGCCACTGGTTGATCAAATTATAGGTTATATAGTTAGTTAAGTGGCACACATGGGTATATATACGTGTGTATGTGCAAACACATGTATACACGTGTGTGTATATATATACATACATATACATATATATAAAATGACTCCCTTATGAAAACATTCAGAATGTGCTTTGCCCCCCAAACCGCCCAGCTGTGAGCTCCCTGAGAGCAGGGCTCACTGCATATGGGCCTTTGCAGCCTGAGTGCCTGGCGTAGTGCTCCCGTGGCTGCAGATTCAAAACAGTGGTTCCCAACCTCGGCTGTACTTTGGAATCCTCAGGGGAGCTTTCCAAAAACAGTGATGTCAGGTCCCACCCCCAGAGACTCTGATTTAATTGGTGTGTAGAATGTGCTGAGAGCTGGGAATTTTAAATGCTCCCCAGATGATTCTAATGTGCCGTCAATGTTGGCAACCAGTGCTTTCAGGAATAAATTCTCCCAAGTTCAGAAACGGCATTCTCACTCCTCTGAGGGAGCAGAGGGCAGCAAGAAGGAAGAGGGTAACGCAGAGGCGGCTGGGGATTTGCCTGGAACCACATGGCAATTAACTGGTTACCTAGTGTTACCCACCGAGTTACCTAGTGTGAAAATAGAGCATTACGGGCATTTTTCTGGCCTGCCAGTCACAGGTAGTTGAAATGAGTGAAAGAAAGAGCTTGAGGACATTAGAAAGTTCCAGAAATCAACCTGCCATTGGTTTACAAACTATCACAAAAACAATTCACAAAAGGGAAATAAATTAATAAAGAATATATGGAAAGTGTTTAATTTCAGTAGTAATTATATGGGTGCAAATGGACATTTCTTCCCCCTTAATTACAACGAAAATTATTTTAATGATATTCAGCGTTAACAGGGAGAGAGTGAAACTAATCTTCAATTGACTAAATCCGTTTTGGAAAACAATTGAGCAGCACGGATCAAGGCTGATAAACATGTTTACCGCTTGACCACATAATTCCCCTGAGAATCTAAGGAAACACTTCATAATATGGGAAAATCTAGATGGACAAAAATGTTCATCATGGTTAGCCCCAACAGTGCAATATCAGAAATATCCAAAGTATTATACAACAAAAGAAAGTTTAAAAAAGATAAGATTTATACCCACAGGGAGGAATATGATGCAGCCATTATAAACATTGATAGAAATAAAAATGTTTCACATCAAAATCTTTATGCTCTGCACTGCTAAGTAAATCATGATATAAGGCTGTTTGTAAACTATGATTTCAATTGGGTTTTTTTTTTAAAAGTCACCTGGGACATCTTTAATTCCAAAAAATTCTTCTCCAGGAAGGACTACTATTCTGACACACCAAACATTTGCTGTCTCTATTGATTGGCCTATGATGGCACAATTTTGGCTTCAGGTCTTTGATCTAAACTATCATTTGAAATAGCTGTTGGTTCTTTTCATGAGAGCTGACTATGGGTACAGAGTCTTTTAAAACTCTCTCTCTTGCACTTTCTTAGATGAGCCAGAGATCAATAAAAGGGGAGCTAATCAAATCCCATGGAAATGTTGTTTTTGTACTGGAGAAAGGAGGAACAAGAAGCCCATTCCATTCATCTTTTAGATGAACTATTCCTGGGGCCCCTCCCCTTCAGGTTGAGAATTCTTGGTGTTCTTAAAGGGACTTGCCAACCACCTTGAAAAGCAGTTTAGGGGCACGGTGCCTTACCAGCAGACCGGGGTCTCCAACTCGGGCAGTGACAAAAATAACCAAGTAGGAAAGAGGATGAACAAGAAGGGGAACCGCTCCAAAATGAATGAGAATCATCTCGCAAATCCATGTGAGGTTTTCAGAACTTATACGGATTTTGGCGCTTTGGAGCAGAATCAGTTACGTACTAGAAAGCAAAGCGGTTGTCTGACACATAGGCCGCAGTTCATTTTTTCTGCTAATGAAACCAGTCAGCACTTTTAGATTGTGCAGCAAAATGCGCCACAGCCAGTACAGCAATTAGTGAACACACTGAGCTAAATGCAGATTCAGTTGTGGTAGAGCACATGTACTCTGTTATTAACCTATTATTTAAGAAAGGATTTACAACATTGTGGTCTGAAGGATAAAATAAAAGTCAGGCTGGATCCTATAGTATGCCCTTTTCCCTGTTTTTTAAAAAAAAAATTTTATTGGAACATAGTTGATTTACAGTGCTGTGTTAGTTTCATCTTTTTTTTTTTTTCTTGAAGGAAAAAAAAAAGGAGTTTGGTTGTCTCTCCTAACTGAAAATGCCAAAGGGTTACTGTTTCAGGTATTACATGACCCAGGGGCTCAAATGACATCACTAAATCTCAGTCTTTGTTCATCTTTTGACTTTTTATCTCCTCTTTGTTAAATCATGATTCCTTTCCAGCAGAGAGGGTGGAAATCCTTCTAACCAGATAAGCAGCAACCCTACAGGTGAGGTGATAAATGGGGGTTATTTGGACCTTAAGACTCTCTCTCTATCTATCTATCTACTTACCTACATATCTATCTATCTATCTATCATTGTGGTAAAAGAAACATAAACTTTGCCATCATAATTATTTTTAAGTGTACAGCAGTGTTAAGTATATTCCCATTGTTGATCTCTACAATTTTATCATCTTGCAAAACTGAAATTCTATACCCATTGAACAAGCACTCTTCATTTCCCCTCCCCTCAGCCCCTGGCAACCACCATTCTCCTTTCCTATTCTATGAGTTTGACTACTTTGGTTACCTCGTCTAAGTGGAATCATACAGTATTTGTCTTTTTATGGCTGCCTTGTTTCACTTAGATAAAATGTCCTCAAGGTAAATACATTCATGTTTCATCGTGTGTCAGAATTTCCTTCTTTTTTTAAGACTGATAGGCCTCTATTATTTTATTGTTTGTTTCATTTAACCTACAAATATGCTCAGTGATTCCATCTAAAAATAAACATACAAACATAATCATAATTCCCTGTCTTTTCTCAGATAAACCCTCAAACTTCTCTTTTTCCTTTTTTTCCTCATTATTATAATAAAGGTCTACTTACCCTGTACTTAGTCCTTTACTCTTTGGGATCCAATTTCTACCTCACCACTCTTCTAAAACCAATTCCTTGAAGAGTGTTAGAATCTTCTTCAATTAAAAAAAAAAGTATTTTAAAAATAAAGTCTTCTGTAGCATGATGTACTCATGGGAAATCTACTTCCACTTCTTGGTTTATGTTTTCTTCCAGACTGGGTTCTTTGCCCATTTGTTGCATGCTCTTTTTTTCACTTTTAATTTTCTTTTAGTTTAGTTTTGTTTTCAGCCACAGAACACCTGTAGAGCAGACAGAATTTATTCGTGCTTTAAATAGCTCTGCTCAGTTGTCTAATTGCTCTCATTTGGTGGAATGGATTCTACTTGATATGTTCCCCCACCTTATTTTGAGGCCAGGTTATTGTGCCTTTCCAGTTTGAAGGAAAGGTGTTGCTCTTAGATCACTTTTCTGTAGCCTGCTGGTAGGAGGACTGTGGGGGTGGAGTCAAGTTGGGGCTGAAGTCTGAGCCTAGGAGACATGAGCTCTGAAAGTGCTTGGAGATTCTGTCAAGTGTAACAGAGCTCAGTCAACCCAGCAAGGGATACATACACCCAACTTCTGTGAGGTTTGGCTCATCACTCCAACTCAACCCAATGTCTTGGAGGATGGGAAGACCTTGTAGTCTTTCCGGCATCTTTCAAGGGCCCCAAGGGAGAGAAAAGCGCTTCTAATCTTGAAGACTTTTCTACAAAGTTTCTCCCCGGGATGCCAATCCATGCCCTTGGTCCTCTTCTTTGCAAATAGGAAGGTGTTAGTGAGAAGATTCAAGATTTTGTTGGCTTGATATAGTGCTTCTGGGGAGGAAAAAGCAGAAGCCACAACAGACTGCACCACTCCAGGATCACTTGGTTCTTCTGTTGATGCCTCTTTTGCAAAGTGTATGATGTGAAGTTTTGCCTTTTTTCTTATTTAATTGAGGCTGGTAAGTTTTTATTGTTTTATTGTTTCCTTGGCTTTTGTGTGTTTTCAATATTTTTTTTGTTGCTTCAACTCTTGGGGAGAGAAGAGAGCCCATGAGTTGGCTTTGTTCTGCCATCTGTGTCTGGAAGTCCAACAGTTATCATCCTCATTACTAATCATACGGATGTTTTATGGTACTCAACCTCCTTCACCTTTTAAGCATTTTAATACACTTGATAATAGCTTATTTGACCCAGGTTACATGGTCTGCTCCTCTTTGACCCTAGGATCTTTCTTTTCCTCTTTTTTCCTAAAATGAAGCTGTTGGACTACATTATAGTTCTTATTGCTGGCTGCACATGAGAATCACCTAGGGAGCATTTTAGAAATACATCATTCCCAGGAACTCCAATTTATTTAAGCTTGAAATTGAGCCTGAGCGGCAGCATTTTAAGATAAATTGTCCAGGGGACTTAATGAGTGGCAGGAATTGAGATTCCTGGGTCTCTTCATGGTGACAGCACTTCTCAGCTCTGATGCTGTAAGGCCATCTTCCTCCCTAAAGAAAGCAGGTGGTACTTACAGAAACTCCCCCAAAGTGCAAGTAGTTGAACAACTTTAGCAAGAAGGAAGATTCCATGAACAAACACCACAAAATGCAAAGAAGACATAGGAACAGCAGAAGAGGATCCCCAAATAGGATGCCAATTCTGTTTCATGAGTCAAGAGTGGGACCCAGGACTTCCCTGGTGGCTCAGTGGTTAAGAATCTGCCTGTCAGTGCAGGTGACAGGGGTTTGATCCCTGGGCCGGGAAGATCCCACATGCCGTAGAGCAACTAAGCCGATGAGCCACAACTACTGAGCCTGCATTCTAGAGCCCGTGCATCACAACTACTGAGCCCACACGCCGCAACTGCTGAGCTTGCATGCTGCAACTACTGAAGCCCACGCACCTAGAGCCCATGCTCCGCAACAAGAGAAGCCGCCGCAATGAGAAGCCCGCACATCGCAACGAAGAGTAGGCCCCTCTCACCACAACTAGAGAAAGCCCGCGCGCAGCAATGAAGACCCAACACAGCCAAAGGTAATAAAATTTAAAAAGTAAAATTTAAAAAGAGATAAAAGAGTGGGACCCAGAAGATAAAGTTTTTAAAAGCCACCCAGAAAATGTTGGTGAGATTTGACAACTGGTGCTCCAGATATCCTTTGCTTATCTCCTGCCAAGTGTAAGGTTTCAGAAAGTTCTCTCTAATGCATCCTGTCCTGCCCACACTCATGCCTCTGGCTTTTTTTCAGGACTGAGCTATGTGGAACAGCCTATCGAGCTTCAATCTGTATTTACCCCACTGCATCTTCCCTGTTGTTACCGGAACAGTGGTTCTTAAACTTAAGTGTGCATCGGAATCAGCTGGGCACCTTGATACAACACAGATTCCCAAGCCCCATGACCAGAATTTCTGATTCTGAAGTCTGGGATTGGAGCTGAGAATTTGCAGTTCCATCAAGTTCCCAGGAGAGGCCACTGCTGCTGGTCCAGGGCCACACTTTTAGGAGCGTTGCACTGGAATGAGCGTCCTAAAACAGACTGATGGGTTTGTCCTTTGCCTAAAAGCCTTGCATGTTTACAGCAGAAAGCCCAACCACTGAGCAGGGTCCACAGACACTTCAGCTTTCCCAGTGACCTCTCCCTCCTGTCCACATCTCTGGCTCAGGTACACCAAACACTTCCCTGTGCTACCACCATGCCGTGTTCCTTCATACTCGCAGTCTTTGCAGATACAAGTCTCTCCCTGGAGAGATTCTCCTCTTTCTATATTGGGTCAACTCCCACTCATCAGTCAAGATTCTGCTTAAATGTCACTTTCTCCATGAAACCATCACAGGATCCTTCAGAAATATCATTCCTCTCTCTGCTCCTCTGTGCTCCGATGTGGAATACAGTACCTTGCATTTTGATTCTCTGTTTGAATATCTCGATTATCTGTTTGCATATCATGCTAATGCTTCGTGAGCCTCTTCAATAAAGCTAAATTTTATTCTCTTTATTGCTCCTTCTCTATATCCCTAAGGCCTAGCACAAAAGACATGCTAGATTAACACTTGTTGCACGAAAGACTGGATAGTCAAGGGCACTACAGGCAAAGAGTTGGTTGGCTTTTTCCTTAAAGCATAAAAGTACTTAAAGTAAAAAAACAGAATCACTGTTTAATGGGGGTTAAGCTATCAGTTAGCGAGATCTGGAAACTGGTTAAGGCTGGACAGTGTGGAAAATATACAGATTTCATAAAGAACGTCCTTAGAACACTATCCTTTCTACACAGGAATTAATGCTACATCCTCCATTCCTTACCCTACCCTCCCAAAAACGTCTTAGCATTTAAAATTTGGTACAAAAGAGTTTGGGTGTGGTCTCTCACTTCTGAGCAAATAAACTGCAAATAAAATTACTTCACCTGACAAAAAAGAGAAATGGCTTAATAACACCCATCACATTTGAAATACAGGACACGTAATTTGGAGGATAGAGACCCAAAGTCCTTCCTTTTTATTCAGATTAATGCAAGTATCTTAGGGCTTAAAGACACATAAGTGGCTACAGGAGAAACTTATCATGGTTCACAAAAAAAAACTACAGTCATCCATTCTCAGGGTTCTAAAACATTGGCTAGGCTGACAAAATCCTAAATTTATAGATGATTCTAAGGGTGAGGATGCTTTTCTCTCACTGGCTGGTATTTTACAACACATGTCATCATGTTCAGCCTTGTAGAATTTATGCCATTAGGAGTCATACATTCAGATAAAAGCTGGATCAAGGAAAGAGGATTGTTGGCAGACTATTTGTCAGTAAATGATTTACAAAAGCATGTGACTTCCTTTGTTCTGAGTTTCAAACTTCCTTTTCAATAAAACCTTGACCAAGGGCTTGGAGATCTGCCCACGCTTGTACTTCGGAAGGGCAAAGTACTCTACGTCATGAGGGCTAGGTGATATTGGTGTGCTGAGAAATATTGGGATTCAACCACTAATTCAATGTAATCATTTATTTATTCACTCATTCAACAAGTTTTTATTGAGGGCCAATCATGTGCCAGGCACCCTTGTTGGCCCTGAAGATACAGCAGTAACAAAACAGATACAAGTCTCTTCCCGCATGGATCCTACGCTCTAGTAGAGCCCATGAACCACAACTAGAAAAAAAAAACCAAATGTGTGCGTGCGCGCGTGCGTGTGTGGGCATGCCTGTGCGTGCATGCGCGGGCATGCCTGTGCGTGCATGCGCGTGTGCGAACCACCCCAGGAGAATAAAGCAGGGGGCAGGCTAGAGAATTATGGGAGTTGTCGGACTGGTTTTCATCCAGGGAAGAGCTCACTGGCTGTCCCACCTGGAGAGGTGGAAGAGTGACCAATCAGCTGTCTGGGGGAGGAACCTTCCAGGCAGAGGGAACGAGAGGCACAAAGGCTCTGGGTGGTGTCACGCCTGTCACGCCTGAGGAACATGGAGGGACTAGTGTGATTGGAGCAGAGTGAGTGAGGGAGAGTGTTAGAAGATGAGATCCAAGAGAACAGGGTGGCGGGAGTTGGGGGGTGGGGTCTGGTCTTACATGGCTTTGTAGACCACTATTATTTTGGCTTTTACTTGGGGTGAGGTCAGAAGTCTTTGTGTCGTTGAGTAGAAAAGCGATAGGATCTCTCCTATGTTTTAACAGAGTCAATCCGGCTGCCGTCTCTGGAACTGACTGAAGGGAGACAGGGCAGAAGCAGGGAGATGAATCAGAGGGCTATGACAACAATCTAGCTGAGAGATGGCTGCTGCTTAGACAAGGATTTAGTGCATAGGTGGTGAGAAGTGGCCAGACTCTGGATATATTTTTAGAGAAGAGCTGACAGGATCTGCTGAAGGACTAGACAGAAAACGTGAGAGAAAGAGAGAAGCAAAAAATGATGTCAGGGTTTGTTTGGGGGGTGCACATGGGAAAGGCTTTGAGAGAAGCAGAGAGCTCTACCTGGAACATGTTGAGATGCTGATGAGACATCCAAGTGGAGCCTGGACTTAAGGAACATGTCCATGTTGAAGATATACATTTGGCGGTCATGTGCATGTAGATGGTATTTAAAGCCATCAGACAGGATGAGATCACCAAAGATGAGTATTGTAAAAATAATTAATAACCAGAAATTGCAATTAGAGTTGGGAAACCAGAAGGGGGAGCTCTCACACCCTGAGCCATGCTTAACGCAGCAGGAAGAAGAAAGACTCCTTTCCTGGCAAGGACTCAACCAGTGAAAAGCTATGGACTCTTTGTTTACTACAGCCCTCCCAACTTTCTTTTCCTTTTATAAAAGTGTTCCTCTCTTCCTCTGCAGGGACTTGCCTGTGGCTCACCATGGTTGCAGACCCCGAATTTCAATTCTCTGCTGATCCCAAATTAACCCATCCTTGCAGGAGAAATATGTCAGTCTGTTTGTTTCAGGTCAACAGTATGTATATAGATAGAAAAGAGAAAAAGCCCAAAGCAAAATGTTCTGAGCTCTCCAATGGGAAGAGATCAGGGATATAAGAAAGTCAAGGAACCGAACCAAGAAGTGAAGGATGTGGGAAGGATCTTCCGCGAGGATATTGAAATCACCAAGAATTAAGACAAGAGGAGTGCTGGAGAGTGTAACAGTGACCCAGAAGCTAAAATATTCAAGGGACAAACCATCCAAAGTTTTGATTATTATGCAGTCAAGTAGGACTCAAAATGCTGTATACTCCAACAGATTTTTAGTCTACGGTGGAGATTCATATTTTCTATTAACTATCCTTTAGTGCCACCTGCTGGACATAGATCAAAGCAAATATCAATAACTACAGAAGGATGAACCCTTTAAGGAAAGTCCTTGTGATTAAGAGAATTTCACAGCAGGTGGGAAAAAAAGTTCTTAGTGTACTCTGATTAATTAGATAATCACTTTGCAATTTCACCAGAGGTAATCAATTTCACAAAGCTTGGTTTCTGAACTATCTAGGGGAAAAAATAGAGAACAAAGGAGGATATATAAAGAGGGAAGTAGAATTTGGAGAAGACTAAAAAAATAGGCAAACAAAGGGATAAAAAAAGAAGTGGAAATGAGACAGAAGAATTGTCTAATTATTCTATGATTTGTCTTTTGGGAAATACACTATCCATTTTTGAAATTTCTCATGTGTACACGTGTTATCCCCTCTCCCAAAGGTTAAAGTTTTCTGTCATCAGGTCTCCCGTCTTACACATTACTAGTGACATGCCTATCCTACCACTGTATCTATGACAGAGCCAGGCAGAGTAGATGCTTACTATTCACCAAGGACTGCAGTAAGAAGAAACAATCAAGAGTAAAGATAGTTTAAACAGACTCACAGACATAGAGAACAGACTCTTGGTTACCAGTGGGGAGAAGGAATGGGGGAGGGGCAAAATAGGGGTCTGGGATTAAGAGATACAAACTACTATGTATAAAATAGATAAGCAACAAGCACATCTATTTTACATATGTGTGTGTACAGCACAGGGAAATACAGCCATTATTTTGTAATAACTTTGAATGGAGCACAATCTATAAAAATATTGAATCACTGTGTTGTACACCTGAAACTAATATAGTATTGTAAATCAACTATACTTTAGTTAAGAAAAAAGTTAGTTGTACAATATGAATATACTTATTACCAAACTGTACACTTAAAAATGTTAAGATGGTTCATGTTATGTGGTTTTTAAACCCACAATTAAAAAAATTTAAAACAATTTTAAAAGGGCACCATGAAGCGTCCTTGTGGTGATGGAAATATCCCAGATCTTGATCGAACTGACGTTAATTAATATCCTAGTTGTGATATTGTACTACAGTTTTGCAAGATGTTACCCCTAGGTAAAGGGCACATGGATCTCTCTATGTTATTTCTTACGACTGAAAAATAAAAGTTTAATTTAAAAAAAAAGAATATCTAATAAAATGACTTGGTATTGAAAATAAACTGCTCAAAGACCAGAGCATGAATAAATTAGATACTGGTGAATTGAAAGGATGGTCTAAAGTTCGCTAACGTAGCTTTCTCAAATGCAGCCAAGATGAAAGCAAGTTATTCAAATCCCTTAGTGATAAATAGCAGGAGACAGTCAGACAGCAGCTTGGGAGGAAGATGCGCTGCGTAATTTTAGGTTTTTGGTAGAGAATCTTAAAAGAGCTTTCTTATGTGAAATAGCCATAACGAAGAAAACCACACAACAGTATGAAAAATTCAACATATGATATTAGCAAAATGAGTCCAGCATCATATTAAAATAATAACACCTCACAACTGTGGTTTACATTGTACAGCACCCATTTGCCCTCCTCTTTTCTGAATGGAACCCAATTTTATTCAGGTATCCACCCCTTTCCAACTTGCCTCCAAGAAAACAATTCTGTCCTCAACTCCAAGGGGGGGGATTTGATTGTCCCAAAGGTAACTCCCGTTCCCTTGACAGCGGCTGGCTCAGGAATTGGCATGGACACGATCTAGGCATATGGAATGCAAAGGGATGCTTTCAGGGTTCTTTAGGAAACTTCCCCCTTGCTTTTATGGGAGCGCTTCCTGAAATGACTCTCTTCTGCCGAAGGTAAGTGAGCATGTAGCCCCAGCTGCTACTTAAAACCATCCCATGACCACGAGGAATACCTGCCTTAGAAGGAAGCTAATGATGTGGGTAGAAGAATGAGAGCCAGAAAACCTGGATCCAGGATGACTGCTGAGCACTGGATACACATACCACGGACTCGCCTTGCCTTTTATTTCTGATTATATACATCAGTACATTTCTTTATTTCTTTATTGTTTATATTGGTGCAAGTTGAGCTCTTAATTATTTCTACGTGAAAGCATCCTAACTGATGAAATGACTTGGTTGAGGGTTTAATTCTGGGAGTGACAGTGTTGTTCAGTATTGGCAAAGATGCTGTATATTCACCCCATCAATGGGTCAGAGGAGAAAAACACCGTAACCATTTTGAGACCGTGTGTGTGTGTGTGTGTGTGTGTGTGTGTGTGTGTTTGTGTATGCATGTAATCTCAGAAAAACTGGGAATTGGAGTGATGGGGTAGTGACTAAAATCGTTCCAAAACTTTCAATTTAAGACCATGGGAAGGATTTGGGATTAGCAGACGCAAACTATCATATATAGCATGGATAAACAACAAGGTCCTACTGCATAGCACAGGGAACTATATTCAATATCCTGTGATAAACCATTATGGGAAAGTCTAAAAAACAATGCATATATATGTATAACTGAATCACTTTGCTCTACAGCAGAAATTAACACAACATTGTAAATCAACTACACTTCAATAAAACAAATTTTTTAAAAGACCAAAGGAAGGAGAAAAACAAATGGAAGAATATTCACTGATCTTGTTGAAGCAATGTGGGAGATGGGGAGAAACACTTCATGAAGTGGCCACCCCTGGGAGGGCTCAAGCCGCCTGGTGGTTGGGAAGTTGGGGAGTGTGGTCACTGTGAGGGTCCTGAGTCCCCCACTGAGGCTGTCCTCACACTGGCCTGGGGAAGTGCTGTCTAGGCAGGCCCTGAAATGCTCCTTGATCATATGAAAGAGCAGGCTTTTATCAGACTGAGTGACATAAAATTGCCAATGACTGGACCACATTTAACCTACAACTTCCATATTACAGCGAGTTCTAGCACCTGACTGGCGGGCCAGCAGTTGTTCACCTTGGGCTGAGGACGAAGGTCCAGATGAATTTCTCCACCTCGGCTGCAGCTGGTATTACTTGCTTTTTTCTGGTGTGGGTTTCCCACATTCAAGCTGCACAGATTTCAACAAGTCTGGAAGGACAAAGGGATAAACAGTCCCTCCTTGAAGAATTAAATAAATGGTTCCAAGTATTCTGGGCTAATCTGGCAATCGCTCATTGTCACCATACTCCTGTGGAAATAGCAATTCTCTGCATCATCAACTTCTCTGCAATGCTAGACACAAGATCCAAAATGAAAATGTCCATTTTATAGAATTTATGAGCTGAAATTTAAGACTAATAAGCTGGCATTTTGGTGATGACTGTAGAATTGTTTACAATAACTTACTGATAAACTGAAAATAACCAAAACCTCCAACAAACAGGCATTGGTTAAATAAATAGTAGCATCTTTCAACTTTTTAAAAACTGTAAACCCCTTAAGTGGTTTTTAAAAAATTTTTCTGCAATTTTGAATGGCATGTGAGAAAAAAGCTCATTTTAAATTTAAAATGTTAAACATTTTGGGGTCAATATACTAAAGATTGTGTTAGAAAATTTCTTAAAAATACAATAGATGAATCGTGTGGAAGATTATTAGTTAATAAAAATAGTCAGTTAGACAGGGAGTCTTAAAAAACAGTGCGTATATACCCTAAATATTTTGTTTGAACTTAAAACATTTATATATACTTTCATGTGAATATACTGTGATGTAACACCAAGGCATGGTCAGGATTCTTACAAAAACCACATTCATAATGCATTATCTACAACTGCAGGTTTAGTTTCCTTGAATTGGAGGGTGAAATTTGTACATTTTATGAAACCATGTGAGTCTAGAAGCTTCCAAGATTTTTTTTTTTTTACAATCTTGTCTATTCCTTTATAGAGCACATTTTTTCAAAAAGCATTTCAAAATTAAATGTAACAGCCAGTTGTTGGGCTGCACCCCACAGGCTTGCAAGCCTTGTAGTTGCCCAGCCTCTAGACCAAAGAAAGAAAGAGCCCGCAGACAGTGACAGAGACATCAACGGCTATCGGATAGGGGATCTTACGCATCTGAAGCAAAAGGTCCTGGACTGACATCCTGCCATGCACAGCAGACAGCAGGCAGGACACAGCTGCAATCTTCAGTACTCGCAAGAGAAGGAAGCTACCATTTATATGGGGAATTGACATCAGGTTGACTCATCAGTTACCATGGAAACCAGCGAGTAGGGCAGGGGGCAAGCAGGTAGGCAGCTGGTTAAGCCTTATAATTAAGAGAAGTGGATAGTCATGAGTGAAGCAGAGACTGGTCAAGCAGGGGGGATGTACAGCGAGCAAGAGTACAGCCATCTTGAATGGCCTGACCATACATCAGTACAAATGGTGTTAATATGTTTTAGAAGAGACATAACTGACTCTCGGTAAATATTCAACTTGACCCTTGGGTGCATGGGTACTTGAACTTGCTGGAAGTGGCCGACTAGTCATAAATGGGCAGCTTACTGTGGGCATGGCTGGATAGGCTTATGGAGTGAACGAACACACAGGGCAAACCTGAGTGTGCATCACCTGGAGGGCTTGTTAAATTCAGATTGCTCAGCCCCGTGATTTGATACAGAAGGTCTGGGGTGGGGCTGAGAACCTGCGTTTATTACATGTTCCCAAGTGATGCTGATGCTGCCAGTGGGGGGGCCACACGCTGAGAACCACCAGCACAGGCCAATCCCACAGGGTTGGTTAAGGGCTAAAATCCTCTGTACAGTCTTTCTCTCCTTTAACGAGTGAACACTGCTAGTTCCTCCTTAAGAGGAAAAAGCATGAAGTGTCATATACCTTTTATTTGTCATACACCTTTTTAAGCGATATGGTTGGTTCAGGAATTGAACTGTATTACACAGAGAGGAAATGTATGTTTCAATTACTAGAAATGACTAGGAATTGAATCACTGCTTTCATGATCCTGATGTTTAGAATGACTGCATTTGGTGCTCAAAATAGCTGATGGCTTAATTTTTCTGACAGTAATTTCTTGTTTCTAAATGACAAGAGAAAAGGTTACGGATCCTTAACTGCAAACACTTTTCTGTCAATAACACGTTGCAAATGTAGGTAGCCTTTATTCCTGATCAGTGAAAAACTAACTCAGATATAACTGATTCACTGTGTTATAAAGCAGAAACTAACTCACCACTGTAAAGCAATTATACTCCAATAAAGATGTTAAAAAAATAATTTTATCATGTGGGCTTTTGAAGCATACTTGAGATCTCAGTGTGCTGAATACAAACTATGATGAGGTGAATACAGTTTCCTGAACAGGAGAAGAGTCTGGAGGTGAATTTGCAAGACTGGTCATTTGTCCTCTGAGGGACAGGGACCAATAAGGGCAATGGAAAGCGGGGTCCTGGACAAGCAAGCATGGCGGCTGTCTGACTTCCTGGGGGTTCAAGACTGTTGTTAAACGGGGAGTGTTCAAATTATTTTACTCACCAACTTATAAAAAACAGAAACAGAAATGTGTTATGACTGGCTTTAAGGATGAGAATCCCTAAACACATAACAGGGAAACTCAACAATGTTACATTAAGAATGATACTGTGGGGCTCCCTGGTGGCGCAGTGGCTGGGAGTCCGCCTGCCGATGCAGGGGACGTGGATTCGTGCCCCGGTCCGGGAGGATCCCGCATGCCGCGGGGCGGCTGGGCCCGTGGGCCGTGGCCGCTGGGCCTGCGCATCCGGGACCTGTGCTCCACGGCGGGAGGGGCCGCGGCGGTGAGAGGCCCGCATACCGCAAAAAACAAAAACAAAACAAAAAAAAAAAGAATGATACTGTGGGAGCAGATTTAGTTACATGAAAAGATATTGTACTTCTGAGTGAAAAAAGCAAGTTACAAAACAGTTTATGTTGTATTAGTCCATTTATGCGAGGAAAAAAGCTACAGTACCTGCAAAATGTTCCCAGTAGTTTTCTTGGTAGGAGGGGAAAATGTTGGATTCTTGGTGTTTTTTGATTCTTATGTTTTTCAGTGCATATTTCCTATAACATATTACTTACGGGCTTTAGAAAAATAAAAACAACGAGGTGGCTATTATTTTTAAGAAGCAAATACAAGTGACACAGAGAGACCGTAAGGGTCATCTCCCACTGTTTATTTTAAAATAATGCCCTTTATCGATCTCCTGTGACAAAAATTCCACCATCCTATAGGAAGGCGCTGTATACACAGGTTATATGGGTGCAAAAGTGATCTATCTGCTGACACACCGTAGCATTATATATCTTTAGAATGCAGCATTTACTGTATAATTACTCCTTCAAATATGAGCTATTTACTGATAATGAAATAACAAAGACAGAAATAGGCACAGTCATAAATTACTGGTAGCCACTATACCAACACCCTATAATAAATTCTATTTTTGTCCTTGTGATTGTAAAATTTCTTTTGTTAACATAAGAATCTTACATTGTGTATCTTTTAAATATATGTGAAATATTTTTAAATACATCTTTTAAATATTATTTTAAATAAATATGTTATCCGTAAGTTTTTTTCCCCCAGAAAAACTGGGGGATTTTTACTAGATATCAAAGTACCTTTTATTAGACACAGCAAGGCCATCTTTCACAAGGAGATCAATACAGGCATGTTTTCAGCCGCCCTCAATTAAAATGCTTACAAAGATGTCTATCTAATCCCTTCTTCTGACTCATAACTTTCCTGAAGGTTGTGGTTTGGTTTTAATTGAAGTATGCTGGTGATGTTCAAAATTTTGTTTTAAGAATGAGAAAACCAATTATGTTATTTCAATAGATAAAATTAACATTATTCCCAGAGGAAATATTTTCGAAATCTCAATCCTTTAACGTTCAGTGTGAATCATCTTTAAAAAAGAAAGAAAGTTGATCATGGAAAAGAGTCACATTTACATTTGAAGTTGTTGGTTTGGTTTTGTTTTGTTTGTTCGTTTTTTAAATTTTGTAGAGATGGGGTTAATGGCTCATTAGAGGCAGAGCGGATTCAAAAACAAGCCTCCTGCCCAGTTGATGCTAGTGGCTCTGGGAACGTGGCAAGTGCCTACAGTCTCTGAGCCTCCTCTTCACCCCTAAACCCTGAGAAAGTTTTACGAGTAGTAACACGCCTAGAGTTTTAGGGCAGTTCCCAGAATCCAGGTAACTCATCGTCCCTCCATCCTGTTAAAATGGATGGTCTTGCTAAGAAAATATATGGCTTACCGTTTAGGGTGTGTTACTACTTGGCAAGTTTCACTCTATATATAGAGAGAGGTTTTCAAGCCAGGGTATCAGTGATAATGCTCACATCTATATTGTATATATTTTAACTCAATAAACATGTCTTCCAAGCCACTATAAATAGCATGGGCAAGAGCATGAGATTTGAAGAGAAAGTGTTACTTTGAGGATTGATTTAACTTACAAGAATTACTAAAATTTGAACTGAATGTACTTTTGGTCATTTAAATTTTATTATTTGCAGAGATCTGGATGATAGTCCAACTTTTCCTAAGCGTCCCAGTACAATCATTTTGTACTAGTAAATCATCAGCTGATCTAATATTTCATAAGACTAGCACATGCCACCACGAGATCATCTCCATAGAAAAAGCAACGGACAGATGAAAAACATCATGTTGTCCACGTAGGATTTTATATAAATAATATGCTATAAATATTGTGGCATATTCTAGTTTGCACAGTAGTTTTAAACATTATTTCATTTGGTATAACTCCGGGAAAATGGCGATCCCAAATTAACATATACAGTATGTCCCCTACATATGAACGAGTTCTGTTCCGAGAGCGCATTGGTAAGTCCACTTTGTTCGTAAGTCCAACAAAGTTAGCCTAGGTACCCAACTAACACAATCGGCTAAACAGTACTGTACTGTACTCGGTTTATAATACTTTTCACACAAGTAATCCATAAAAAACAAACAAAAAGTAAAGAAAGCATTTTTAATCTTACAGTACAGTCCCTTGAGAAGTACAGTCCAACAGCTGGCACACAGGGGCTGGCACTGAGTGAACAGGCAAGAAGAGTTACCAACTGGAGGAGGGAGAGGAGGTGGGAGACGGTAGAGCTGAAGGATCGTCGGCAACAGGAGACGGAGGGCAAGCTGCAATGTCACTCACGCCTGACACTGATGGAACGCATGTTCACATCTTCGAAAGCTCTCAACTAGAAGGTTCGTATGCAGTGGGCTTACTGTAAGGTAAAAGAGGTCCAGGGAGCCTAAAGGACTTTCCAAGGTACCGCTGTAAGAAGTAGACTGGTTCTTACAGGTTTTGGTTCTGGAATGAGTTAGGAAAGAAGCCCCCTCCACCACCACCATCATCATATCTCACTGCTGCAGGAGTTCTCAGTCCTACAAGCTATAGGAAGATGAGGTGTCCATTTGCAACATCCCAAAGGGAATGTACAAACAGGAGGTGCCCAGTGGTCTTCTGCTCAAATCAGCACTGCCATGGGTTCCCAGGGAAACAAGCCATCTCCTGGGGCTGTCCTCCAGCTTCTGGAGGATATATGGGTATACTGATTTATCCACAGAAGAAGCATCTACACACCATGTATCATGTGCCATTCACTTTCCAAGGTACAAAACTGCAACCGTGATCAAGACAGACCCATCCTCCGTCCTGTTAGAACTGACACATCTAGCGATAAAGATGGACACGCACCCGGTAATTCCAAAAGAGCGTGGCAAGTGCGACACTGAGTAATCCGGGCTGCCAAAAGGCAACTATGAGAGAGGGCCACCAACCCAGACCAGGGGCTTCAGAGAAAGTGCTGTCTGAGTGGAGACGTGAAAAACAAGAAGGCATCAGGCAAGTAAAGCAGTGAGACGGGGAAAGGGGAAGGAGGGAACAGCATGTGCAAAGACGCAGAGGCTAGGGAATGTGCTGAGTGTGACAAGCTAGAAGGTCAGCAGGAGTGAGTTATGAAAGCTGAGAGTCTTACCAGTCAGAAGGCGGAGGCTGGACTTTACCTTGACCATAAAAGGGAGCCAATAAAGGGTTTCAGCAGAAGACCATTGAATAGGGACTTCCTTGGTGGTCCAGCAGTTAAGACTCTGCGTTCCCAATGCAGGGGGCCTGGGGTTCAATCCCTGGTCAGGGAACTAGATTCCACATGCCACAATGAAGATCCCGCATGCCACAACTAAGACCCGGCACAGCCAAATAAAGAAATAAATATCAAAAAATAAAAAAGAAGACTGTTGGATAAATACTAAGAAGACTGTTGTAGTCATATAACTGAAAAATGGTCGGATGGTCTGAACAGGTAATGACAGGGGAAAGTATGAAAAGGGATGCAAGAGATCTTCACAGAATGTAGACTCATAAGACCTGATAAATTTTTCATTTTTCATATGAAGAAAACTCCATATTTCATTTAATTCTGAGAAGTGGATTTTGCTTCCTTAGGCTATATGGATGAAGCTATAATTCAACCAACTTCAGGATATTGCTTTAATCACAACACAACACAAAGAGAATTAGAAAAAAAACACACCTAAACATAGAGCATAAGAAGCATACAGATCATTAAAATACTTAACACAAATCCATACAATTTGTCTTAAAGGACCCTCAGAGGGCAGACACAGCCAAGAGACAGGAACCAAAAAGAAGGATTTCATTTGGCACGAATACATTAATGGAAGCTGAAAGGTGCTCATAAATGAAAGACATTTTCACATGCTGGAAGCCACATTGAAAGAGAATGACAACTTTATAAAACCAAAGCTAGTCAAATCTTCCTCTTCTTTTTTTTAAGCTAACATAGTCATTTGGTTCACTCAGCTAAGCTCCAGCCCAGGCAGCTTTCACAATCATTCCTAAACCCAAGGCACATCCCAGTGGGTCAGACAAAAAAAACATGAGACATACTAAGAAAGTCACACCCGGGGGAAAGGATGCCTTTTCACGAAATTCACATAAAACGGCTCATTAGAATACGTCATCTGCTTGGTTGTAAGACATGTCTGACTCCACGACCCCGATACCTTCGTACCTGTAGTTTCTATCATTTTATCATTTCAACAGCTTTCCTTCCGGCAGGTCAGAGGGTTCAAACGCGGCACAACTCACAGTTTTAAGTCCTTCTGCAAACGGAGCCTCCTTCCCACCTGCTTCAGCTGAATCTGAATGATGGTCTGGGGGCAGAAGTCAGTCACTCCGCAGCCTTTTTCTTATTTCTTCTTCTTTAGTCTGAAAAGCAGTATTAAAGAGTGAAAACGAGTCCGAGTGACTTTCTCCAAGTTCTCATAACTACTGCCTGTAATGAACATTCCTGGCTTCCCTATTTCATTATGCAATCATTCGACAAGCAGAGGTTGAGGAATTACTGTTGAAGAAGACAGCGCCAGCCGCCAGCCCCCACCCCATACCCTCCAGACACCCTCCAGACATACCCTCACAGGGCTATGGTCTGTCCTTGCTCTCTGAGAGGCCAAGTAGAGACACCGAAGTAAAGGGTGTCAGACCAGAGCTGTGAAGGCTGGTTCCGGCAGAAGGGCAGACAGAGGGTTTATGGGCACCACGTGTGTGTAAATGTTGCAGAAGTTGTCTGAGGGTCTGCACGGCCTCCTCTCATCTCCCATCCTCCACCTGGGACCTCCTGCCACCCCTGGCCCCAACTGAAGTTTCTCTTTTTTTTAATAGGAAAAAAACACCATACTTAATTCTCAGAAGTGGATATTGCTTCCTTAGGCTACAGGGATGAAACTGTAATTCAACCAACTTCAAGATAGTGCTGCATTTCTTCACCACACAAAGAGAACTTTAAAAAACTAAACATACAGCATAGGAAGCATAGAGATCACTAAAAGAATTAATACAATCCACGCAATCAGTCTTTAAGCTGGCGACTGGAGAGGATGCGCGCGTTTCAGAGGCAGCGCCCCTCACGCGAGACCTGGGCTACCTTCCTGCACTCCTCCACTGCCTGCATCTTCTCTTCTATGTCCTGCATCAGGAAATCTTTTATTTCCTTTTTAAGTTTTTTCAGCCTGGCTGGTGGCTTTCTCAGCAGCTTCTCAGTCATGCTTACGTGCAGAAAGACACTTTTTAAAATGCAGAAACAAATGTATTTATTAGCAGAGGAGAAAGATAAGAGAGAGAGAATAAACATTGTTTAAGGTTTTAGTCCTAAAAATCTAAACAGATTTTTGGATAGATTTGTAAAAATAATTACGTGAAAACTGGTAACAGCTGAACTCATCCCTAAAGACTTTATGCCTGGTAACAACAGAACTAATTCCTAAAGAAAAAATATCTATTAGATGTCTAGGAAAAAACAGGCTATTATCAAAAAACATGAAAGAAACATGCAGTGATGGAGGAGGGCTCTTGAGAAGTAAAAAAAAAACCTGGAGAACAAATAAAAGATGGGAAAAGGTGGCGAATGAATGATGCATTTGTAGTTCAAGGTAAAAAGTTAAACCCCATGATTTTATAATATTCCATAAGCTACAAATGACTTTCATTTGGGGTCGAAATTAGTTTTAGGACTTTTGGTCTGGTGAAAGAGAGAATTAACACTGGTCTTTGCTGTCAGTACTTTACAAATGTTTTCATGACAATAGAAAAAAACCCATACTATTTCCTGATTGACTACCGTTTATATGTTTAGAGCAGTGATAATGACTTTGATTGTAATTTCTAGTTATTAAAAAAGGTTAAACTGTTGTAAAGGGTTTATAAAGTTTAATTTTTTTAAATTGGTTTTTAAAAATAATATACCTTGGTTATAAAAAAATTCAAATGATAAATAGTCCCCTAATTCTCTGTTTAACCAGCTGGCCCCCAATCCTACTCATCAGCACGAACCATTTTCAAGAGTTTGGTGTGTGTCCTTCCAGACATCCTCTGTGCACATATATCTATATACACATATATTAACAGTGCATCTGTCATGTTCAACCAATCAATGGGATTATACCATATACACTGTTTTGCAATTTACTTTCTTCATTTAATTTAATAAGGACATCTTTCCAGGTCAGTATATAAAGTATATATAAAGAGTTATTAAACTGCCTTAATGAACACCAAGCCTTCATTATAAAATGAACCAAAACAGGCAGACCTCATTTTACTGTGCTTCACAGATATTTTGGTTTTCTTTTTTTTTACAAATTAAAGATCTGTGGCAACCCTGCGTCGACCAAGTCGCAGGTTGGCGCCATTTTTCCAACAGTGTTTGCTCACTTTATGTCTCTGTGTCACATTTTGGTAATTCCTGCAGTATTTCAAATTTTTTCATTATTATTATATTTGTTATGGTGATCAGTGGTCTTTGATGCTACTGTTGCAAACCGATAATGACTCGATGAAGGCTCAGATGATGGTTAGCATTTTTTAGCAATATAAGTATTTTTAAATTAAGATCTGAACATTGTTTTATTAGACATAATAGTATTGGACACTTAACAGGCTACACTATAGTGTAAACATAACTTCTATATGCGCTGGGAAACCAAAAAATTCGTGTGACTCGATTTATTGTGATATTTGCTTTATTGCAGTGGCCTGGAACCGAACCCACAATATCTCCAACTAAGTACTCCTGTATTATTCTAGATAATTTCTCTAAAGACTTTTAAAGACAAAGGAGCTATTGATATCCACTGTCATATCGAAAAGACGGTCTCTTCAGATTGCAATACTGTAGTTACTGAGAAAGTAAATCACACAAAGACAGACAGGTCAGCACAGCAGGAAAGGGTACCAGATCCAGACACATACAGCCCTGGGTTTGAATCCTGGCTTGGTCATGGTGTGGCTTTGCATGAATTCTTAAACTCCGTAAGCCTTCCCTTCCTCATTTATAAAATAGGTTTTATTTCACAGGATTTTTTTTAGAAAAAAAAGAACAAAATCTTTGCCAACTTGGTCTAGCAGGCAGATCACTTCTCTGGTTGAGGCACTGACTGGTGCATCTCTCCTGCCACGTCTGGCACAGAGAAGCGAGGCCCAGCCACCAGTGGTCAGAACAGAGCAGGTAGTGGGATGGGCCACGACCCTGGGTCAGTCAGGGGAGGAGTGGTGCCTGCCGAACGGCGTACCAGGGTCGGCCGAGACGCAGCCCCTAGGGATTTCCAGGTGGTAGTGCGAACTCTTCGGGCAAAGGAGGGTGGGCAGGAGGGCGCCCAGCCCATAGTCAAGGAGTACTGGGATGTACAGCCGGTAGGAGAGTGGGAAGAGGCAGAAGAAGAGGAGGAGAGAGTTGGACAAGGAGAAGGAGAGATGAGGGAGAGGATGAGAATTATGTGGACCAAGAGGAAGAGGGGGACGATCCTCCTGAGGGCAGGGTACTAGATTCTGCTGCTGATTTTAAATTGGGATACTTTTTCCGCCAACTTATCCCAAAGTCTGTATGGTTCTAAAGAAGAGAGTGAATATCAATATGAAAACGCTGATGACGAGGATGGGAATGAAAAACCAGAAGAAGGACTTAAAATGGATAGGGTCTCAGCAGAGGGCAGCTCTGGAGAACACAGTTGGAAGGCATAAAAGAAATGGACGGCAAAAGAAAGATGCATTTGCTCTTCATGGATATTCTAGTCTTCATTAGCCCAAAATACCAATTTTGTTTCAAAGTTCAACACCCCAAAATGATATTAACTGACATCTGACTTTACTCTTACCTTTTAGAGATAACAGCATTGTTCACATTGAAAATAAAAGCTTGTTTGAAATGAAAAAAATAAAGAGGAAAGTATACAGTAGCCACTCAATAAATGGTAATTACTTATTCAGTGAAAGCAGTGACCTTTTTCAATGACAGCACACAGAATCACAACCAAACACAGTTTTTGTAATGAAGGGGAGAAACGAGACTCAGAATCACAGGGGCCAGCAGGCAGGAGGCCTGGGCTCTGTTTAACCCCGGGTCTACTGCTAATACCCACTGTGTGACCTGACACAAAGCACTTCTCTTTGGACTCACTTTTCTCAAAATTATACCATATAACGCTCCTCTGCAACTTGCTGAGGATGGCTAGGGTTCCTTCCAGCTTTAAAACCTATGATCCTTGGAAAGAATCCTTCTAAAGGATAAACATTTATTAAAGTTCTGGTTCAGTTGCAGCCTTCAGACACTTTTATGTGATGAGAAATTTTTCACTACAGGAAAACTGGGAGATGTTTGTCAAAGCAAGTTCCCCCTCCCCCATCCTTGTGTCATCTTTTATGACAATTGGCTTTTAGGCTCCCTGCTGGCAAAAGCCATCTGCTAAAAAGACGGGACATGCTTGCTATGGAGGCTCAGCTAGAGATACTGTGAAATTAGGATGAAACAGTTGTGGGGGGAAGTTCACTCATAGACGGCTAACAGAGAATGGAATAGTCATCTAAGATCCAATAAAGCAAGTCTCCCTCAGGCTTACACAGGAGTCTGAGCCTTGATTTAAATCATGAGATCAACAGTTTCAAGAGAGCTTGGGCTTTCCGGTTTGGCTGACCTCTTCCTGTGGCTTTATCCCAAAATGATGCATAAGAAATCATGTACTTCCTTTCCCTTGTGGAAGTTAATCCTACCTGTGCAGCCCTTGTCCTTTCTTGAGTTTGACACTTTAAAGAAAAGCACTGAAAGACCTGAGGAAAGCTATCTGTATTCTTTACCACTGGATTTTATAAAGGCAGGAGTTACCAATTGTTGGCACTTAAAAAATGATAGCATTATATGATTACATTATATGTAGAGAGGTACTACGCATAGAAACTCTAAAAAAAAAATTAACTTTAAAACCTATAGAAGTTACTAGTTCAATTATTCTCTTTAAGAACACCAGCAGGGGATGGAACCAAAGATGCTGCGATAAGAAGGGGATCTCGTTTCTAGCCAATCTGCTTGTATACATTACTTCTTGCATCTGCTGTGTCTTCCTCAGAGCTTTCCTAGTTAATTATTGACCGACAGATAAACCTACCCTGGCTATGTTCTCTTAATAGGAGTCTTGTGCATAGAATAAGCCGAAGTTTCTCACAACAGATCTGTCACTCCTGCTCTGCCACTGTCAAGACCTCCTAAGATGGTCACTCTGAGGGTTAACTGCCATTCTTTTGTCTTTACCCTGGTCAACTTCCTCCTCCTTAAAAGACTCCCCATGAGGTTCAGCAAATAATGTTACAGACTCTGATCCATTGTCAACAAACTCCCTAACTGCACTGAAGGTTATCAAGGACAGAGGTTGCCTGGAAAAGGGAATCAACTTGGACTAGAGACAGAAGGAATCAATAGAGGATTGAGAGTCTTGTGTAGGGAAACCCAGAACGGGAGAAATGAGTTTGGATGAAAAACACCTAAAGTGGATAATACCTATGTGGATAAATGAGAGCCACTCCCATCTCTTTAAAGAGATCTGTACCAATCCATACATGTATTTACATGTGTATATAAAACTAATATACATTTATAATACAGCCACTGGAGTCTCAGTAGAATGTTTTAAAATATACTGGAAGATTCACTTAGTCTGATAATTTATCTTCTTAACATCGTATTACTTACATATCATTATAATTCTTTCTGAGTGAGCGTAACATCTATTAGCGTGAATGTGCTTGCAGGCAGGTTACCCAGAGGGGCTATGGAATGGCTGTAGCACTGGCTAAAAAGCAGATGATGAAAAAAAATTAAGAAAAAAGACGATAGGGGGCCCTGTGGACACAGATACTGCTGTGGATTTCTAGGAAGAGACTAGCTCATAGGGGAGTCCCCTTTTCAGCATCCTTTATTATATTTCACTCTAAATGATAAATGAATTAAAGATAACAACCTGGCTAAGACAGGGACAGATCTATGTCTAAAATTCCCTTGTATATAATATTGGTCTACATAAGGAGCCTTGTTTTTAAGTATTCTCACTTTTATTGTTCTGTTTTTTCTCATAATATTTCACTCTAAGTTTTTTTTAAAGCAATGAAGAAATGGTGTTCACATGTCTGATTGGATTCATCGTATTGTAGTATCTGCTGACATTAACATCCCTTTTTTTGACTATCCCCTTTCTGTTTCCTTTGGCTCTTTGTTTCTTAGTTAAAAGTATTAACTGTCTCATAATATTTTTCATTTTCAGTCCTTCAATATTCATTCTCATCTTTTTGTACTGGCCTCAGAACTTTCCCCTGAATATCCAAGACATCTGGTGTCTGACACACATGTTCTCAGCTACACCTGGATTGAAAGAGACTTTACCTGTGACACCGAGCAATTATATCTCTTCATTTCCATACGCTTCCTGGGTATCATCTCAGTCCTATAGTGAACACATGTTCTATTTTCAGGAATATTTTAGGACTCTCTTTCACAGTGAATGGGAGATTTCAGTTTCGAAAGCTTTAACCCTCCCCAGCTGGATAATGGATTTGAGGGCTTGGTGTACATTTTTATTGAAACTTCATGGCAGCGGTTCTTAGCCTGGGCTGCCCACTGGAATCACCTGGGAGCTTTCAAAAGCACCACATTCTGGGCCCACCCCAAGCCATTTGTCCCAGGAGTTTTGAAAGTTTCCTGGGTGATGCAAATGTACAGGTTAAGGACTGCACTAGGCAATAAGACGCACAGCTGTGCATTACAGCTCCGGCCTGTTGCAAGTCTGGCTTTTGTTGGCCATCTTGGCCCAATTCCAAAGCAAAAAAATAATAACTGTGTTATTCTTTTTTTTTTTTTTTTTTTTT
>NW_020172280.1:5028765-5145899 GCF_003031525.2 Neophocaena asiaeorientalis asiaeorientalis | reverse complement strand
CCAAAGAAAAAAAAAAAAAATTGTTTTTTTTTTTTTTTTTTTTTTTTTTGCGGTACGCGGGCCACTCACTGCTGTGGCCTCTCCCGTTGTGGAGCACAGGCTCTGGACGCGCAGGCTCAGCGGCCATGGCTCACGGGCCCAGCCGCTCCGCGGCATGTGGGATCTTCCCGGACCGGGGCACAAACCCGTGTCCCTTGCATCGGCAGGCGGACTCTCAACCACAGCGCCACCAGGGAAGCCCAACTATGTTATTCTTGCCTACCTTTGCAGACCTGTCACATTTAAATCCTTCTGAGAACACTCCACCAACGCCCCTGACAACCATTCTATTTCTATGTAATACGAATAGGATCACAGTCTTCATCTTTGGCTCTCTTAATGATGTTACTGAAAGTCAAGCCTGTAGTTTTCATTTCTTAATAGATACATTTCCTTCACAATGTAGCTTATATTAATTAACCTTGCTGGTGCCCTTGCAAGGTCCGAGTCTGAAGTCATTCATCTGTGGCACTGGAATCACTGAAAAATGTTTTAATGTTACTCCCACTGACGTGAGCATCAAGAGTCCATAGCGTCTCTCTTCAGAAGGCTTGCTTAGCTACTGTATGTTCCCACAATCTAACCTCCTCCAGATGGCCCTCCTGTTATTTTTTTTTGAATTTTTGAATTTTATTTTATTTATTATTTTATACAGCAGGTTCTTATTAGTCATCAATTTTATACACATCAGTGTATACATGTCAAGCCCAATCTCCCAATTCATCACACACCCCCACCCCCCGCTGCTTTCCCCCGTTGGTGTCGATACATTTGTTCTCTACATCCTTTTGGCTATTTGGGGTCTTTTGTGTCTCCATACAAATTTTAAGATTTTTTGTTCTGGTTCTGTAAAAAATACCATTGGTAATTTGACAGGGGTTGCACCGAATCTGTAGATTGCTTTGGGTAGTATAGTCACTTTCACAATATTGATTCTTCTAATCCAAGAACATGGTATGTCTCTCCATCCATTTGTATCGTCTTTAATTACTTTCATCAGTGTCTTACAGTTTTCTGACTACAGGTCTTTTACCTCCCTAGGTAGGTTTATTGCTAGGTACTTTATTCTTCTTGCTGCAATCGTAAACGGGAGTGTTTCCTTAATTTCTCTTTCAGGCTTTTCATCATTAGTGTATAGGAATGCAAGATATTTCTGTGCATTAATTTTGTATCCTGCAACTTTACCAAATTCATTGATTAGTTATAGTAGTTTTCTGGTGGCATCTTTAGGATTCTCTATATATACTATCTTGTTATCTGCAAACAGTAACAGTTTTACTCCTTCTGTTCCAATTTGTATTCCTTTTATTTCTTTTTCTTCTCTGATTGCCGTGTTTTATTGATCTTTGCTATTGTTTTCTTTGTTTCTATTTCATTTATTTCTGCTCTGATCTTTATGATTTCTTTCCTTCTGCTAACTTTGGGTTTTGCTTATTGTTCTTTCTCTAGTTCCTTTAGGTGTAAGGTTAGATTGTTTATTTGAGATTTTTCTTGTTTCTTGAGGGTAGGCTTTTATAGCTATAAACTTCCCTCTTAGAACTGCTTTTGCTGCATCCCACAGGTTTTGGATTGTCATGTTTTCATGGTCATTTGTCTCTAGGTATTTTTTGATTTCCTCTTTGATTTCTTCAGTGATCTCTTGGTTATTTAGTAACGTATTGTTTAGCCTCCATGTGTTTGTGTTTTTTACGTTTTTTTCCCTGTAATTGATTTCTAATCTCATAGCATTGTGGTCAGAAAAGATGCTTGATATGATTTCAATTTTCTTAAATTTACTGAGGCTTGATTTGTGACCAAGATGTGATCTATCCTGGAGAATGTTCTATGCGCACTTGAGAAGAAAGTGTAATCTGCTGTTTTTGGATGGAATGTCCTATATATATCTATTAAATCTATCTGCTGTATTGTGTCATTTAAAGCTTGTGCTTCCTTATTAATTTTCTGTTTGGATGATCTGTCCATTGGTGTAAGTGAGATGTTAAAGTCCCCCACTATTACTGTGTTACTGTCGATTTCCTCTTTTAAAGCTGTTAGCAGTTGCCTTATGTATTGAGGTGCTCCTACATTGGGTGCACATATATTTATAATTGTCACATCTTCTTCTTGGATCGATCCCTTGATCATCATGTAGTGTCCTTCCTTGTCACTTGTAACATTCTTTATTTTAAAGTCTATTTTATCTGATATGAGTATTGCTGCTCCAGCTTTCTTTTGATTTCCATTTGCATGGAATATCTTTTTCTAACCCCTCACTTTCAGTCTGTATGTGTCCTAGGTCTGAAGTGGGTCTCTTGTAGACAGCATACAGATGGGTCTTGTTTTTGTATCCACTCAGCGAGCCTGTGTGTTTTGGTTGGAGCATTTAATCCATTCACGTTTAAGGTAATTATCAATATGTATGTTCCTATGACCATTTTCTTAATTGTTTTGGGTTTGTTTTTGTAGGTCCTTTTCTTCTCTTGTGTTTTCCACTTCGAGAAGTTCCTTTAGCATTTGTTGTAGGGCTGGTTTGTTATTGCTGAATTCTCTTAACTTTTGCTTGTCTGTAAAGCTTTTGATTTCTCCACATATGTGAATGAGATCCTTGCCGGGTAGAGTGATCTTGGTTGTAGGTTCTTCCCTTTCATCGCCTTAAATATGTCATGCCACTCCCTTCTGGCTTGCAGAGTTTGTGCTGAGAAATCAACTGTTAACCTTATGGGAGTTCCCTTGTATGTTATTTGTCATTTTTGCCTTGCAGCTTTCAATAATTTTTCTTTGTCTTTAATTTTTGCCAAGTTGATTACTATGTGTCTTGGCGTGTTTCTCCTTGGGTTATCCTGTATGGGACTCTCTGCGCTTCCTGGACTTGGGTGGCTATTTCCTTTCCCATGTGAGGGAAGTTTTCGACTATAATCTCTTCAAATATTTTCTCGGTCCTTTCTCTCTCTCCTCCTTCTGGGACCCCTATAATGTGAATGTTGTTGCGTTTAATGTTGTCCCAGAGGTCTCTTAGGCTGTCTTCATTTCTTTTCATTCTTTTTTTCTTTATTCTGTTCTGCAGCAGTGAATTCCACCATTCTGTCTTCCAGGTCACTTATCTGTTCTTCTGCCTCAGTTATTCTGCTATTGATTCCTTCTAGTGTAGTTTTCATTTCAGTTATCGTATTATTCATCTCTGTTTGTTTGTTCTTTAATTCTTCTAGGTCTTTGTTAAACATTTCTTGCATCTTCTTGATCTTTGCCTGCATTCTTTTTCCGAGGTCCTGGATCATCTTCACTATCATTATTCTGAATTCTTTTTCTGGAAGGCTGCCTATCTCGACTTCATTTAGTTGTTTTTCTGGGGTTGTATCTTGTTCCTTCATCTGGTACCTACCCCTCTGCCTTTTCATCTTGTCTATCTTTCTGTTGATGTGGTTTTTATTCCACAGGCTGTAGGATTGTAGTTCTTTTTGCTTCTGCTCTCTACCCTCTGGTGGATGAGGCTATCTAAGAGGCTTGAGACTCCTGTCTTTTTTTTAAAAATAAATTTATTTATTTATTTAATTTATTTGGCTGCATAGGGTCTTCATTGCTGCACGCGGGCTTTCTCTTGTTGCAGCGAGTGGGGGCTACTCTTTGTTGCGGTGCACAGGCTTCTCCTTGCAGTGGCTTCTCTTGTTGGGGAGCACGGGCTCTAGATGCGCAGGCTCAGCAGTTGTGGCTCACGGGCTCTAAAGTGCAGGCTCAGTAGTTGTGGCGCACGGGCTTAGTTGCTCCGAGGCCATGTGGGATCTTCCCAGAACAGGGATTGAACCCGTGTCCCCTGCAATGGCAGGCGGATTCTTAACCACTGCACCACCAGGGAAGTTCCTGTCTTTTCTTTTTGACCCACCTTTTATTTTCTGACCCCCAGTGATTCACCTACAGCAAGAAAAAAAAATCTCTCCTTGTCCTTTCCATATTAAAGATGCATCATTTTTTAGTACTTTGAAGTAAGATAAGGTACTCGAAAATGCCTTGCATCCTGATAGCTAGCCTTGTGCAAATGTAAATTGTCATTATGTTGGCATCAGTTTTTCCATTATGTGGTCCATTTTTACCTTCCTCCCAGTTCCTCTTATTATTGGCAGCCTGATAATATCATTTATAAGGCTTAACAAACTTCTTTCCTTGCCAAGTACTTTCTGCAGTACTTATTTTTCCTTCTTCAAAAGAAAATGCCACTTTGGCTTTTATTTATGAGTTCTCAGCAAGTCCCACACACAGAGAAGGAAATTACCTTTATTGAAACACTAAGTGACCTGGTCTAGGTGCAAACTTGATTTCACTAATGAATCTTTTTATTCCCTATTGACTGTTTTCCCTACAACACAGGGGACTAAGGTGCCTTTGATATAATTTCTGGTCTCAATTTCCACACTTCTGTTTCTTTCTTTTCTTTCCTATTCATTTTCCCTTATGCCTCTTTTCTGTGTTATTTCTTCTTTTTATCTTCCTTCCTCTGTCTATGCTTTAGGATTACTGGTGCTGCTGGCAGTGGCTTAAAAAGAAACCCAAACCAATGAGAACTAAACAAAACAACAGCAAATCTGCCATCTTCTTCATAGGTTTATAAAGAAGATATTAAAAAGTCAAGAACTCAAGACTTTGGCCACGACAAGTTAAAATCAGGCTACAAATAATGCTCACACTACAGAAAAACAATGATAGATCAGTCAAGATGAATCAACAAAGAAAATTAAGGGTATAACAATTTTTATCATTGTATTTATTACCTCATGGTTGAACTCAGGGTGTGTATATAAATGTATATATGTATCTATTTTAGCTTTTACATTTAGGCCTATTTCCTTATTGGATAAGTCAAGGTTCAGTTTTATATTCACATGCCTAGTACATAGGCAATGTTTAATAAAAACTGCTGAAAGAATGAAGGCATTTTATTCAATGGGGCTTATCATGTCTCAAATTTGGTAAAAGCCAAGATATGTTTCATTGGATTCATTAATCATTAACAATCAGGCAATTCCTGAATCCGTAGAGAAGGATGGTGTGCAGAGGGGTGAGGGAGTTTATGGGAGAAAAAACTGGCTTAGATAAATGCCGTAATCTGTACTGTGACACTAAGATGCATATTGGTGGAAAAAATAACTCATGATCAGTCATATTCTGTTGCTATTTTAACTATAAGCTACTGTTAATTACAAAATTACCTGCCGTGACATCATATGATTCTCCATTTCTAAATACTTTGCTGTGGCTTTGTATTATTCCTTGAACAATTAACTCCTCTAGGATGTCTGATGACTTTTGTTGCTCTCTATTCTCTAAGGGTTGGGGTTTATGGATTAATCCACTGATCACTAGGTCTTCCAAAGGAAAAGAAAAAAGAAGAAAAGAAAAAAGAAATTTAAGCACGAAGATTTTATCAATCAAATGCTAAATACATGCCTTATAAATCATGCTAATTAACTCTTAGTCTCAACACTTGTACCTAAATATGTTTCTACTACAAATCTTTATAATCCTTTGAACTTCAAATCCTTAATGTTCTCACAGAGGATACACATCAACATAATATACTGTTTACTTAGCAGGTCGAATATTAACATAACAAAAAGTCTTTGTGCTGCTATGTACTACTTTTTTGTTGTAACAACACTTACACACTTGGGTACGATTATACAGGTTCTGTGCAATAATTATGAAGCTAAACCATAGCCACGAATGAGATAGTCTTTCAGTGACTCTGAGTTGCAGTTTGGTTTCTATGCTTTGTATACAAAGGATAAACAGCGTGATGCTGCCAAGAGACTTCTAGTTCTGCAACCCTGAGTTTACAATTACGCCATCTGCTAAATCTACATAAGTAAAAGCATGCCTTTTTGAAAAGAGTCTTTGAACCAAATCAGAATTGGAGTCGAGTGGTAGCTAAATTTTTATTCTAAAAATGGCGCTGAAATAGTTTATAGGGGAGCACTAATGAGAGAGACCGCTCCCATTACAAATCACCCAATTATATAAATAAGCAAGCAAGCATCTGTTTTTACAACCTCATAAAATAAAGGTGCAATGAAGGGTCCTCAGAAATGAGCTCTCTTCTATTTTAAGAAGTCCATTTCATCCAGTGGATGGAATCTTTTTATGAAAATTTCTAAACCCACTGGTTAACAAAGACAGTTTTCATGAATTTGTAATGGAAAGACAGGAAAAACACACACACGCGCACACACACACACAAACCAGATGTCTCTCACTTCAGAATATTAAACTTCCTGGTATCAGAGACTTCTCTAATTGCCTGCTGCAATTAACCCCAACGAATTTCCTATAGTCTTATCACCTTTCCAGTGCTATGTCTTCTACTCATACACGTGTTTGAAATAAGAGTCAGTTCTCATTTTAAAGTGCTCTGTACAGATTTTGGTACAGAGTAGTAAAGCACGGGTTTCAAGGAGGTAAACTAGAAACTAAAAGAACATAAAAAAAAATCAATAAAGAAGAGGTGAATCCTCTTCAAGGAATTAGAATGAATTATTTGTTAGAAGCTGGGCTTATCTGCAAGGGTCAAAATAATAATAATAATGACCATTTATTGAGCACTCATGTGCCTGGCACTATATTAAGTACTTTATGTTCTTTGTAAGATCTAATTCAAACATAAATTCTGTGACAGAGGTGTTAGTATCTCTTCTTTTTTTTTTTTTTTTTTGCGGTACGCGGGCCTCTCACCGCTGTGGCCTCTCCCGTTGCGGAGCACAGGCTCCGGACGCACAGGCTCAGCGGCCATGGCTCACGGGCCCAGCCGCCCCGCGGCATGTGGGATCTTCCCGGACTGGGGCACGAACCCGTGTCCCCTGCATCGGCAGGTGGACTCTCAACCACTGTGCCACCAGGGAAGCCCAGTATCTCTATTTTATACATAAACTATATGAGAGAGGCTAACTTGCTCAAGGTGACACAAGTAGTAAGTGAATTAACTAGGATTTGAATCCAAGTCTATTTGACATTAGCATCCACGCTCTTCACCACCTCACTGTACTCCTTCCCCAATAGGTTTTGTATCAATAAATGGCTCCCACTGGTCATGGTCCACTTCTCTCTCAGGATGTTCTTAAAAAGAATGTCATCGTTGACATCTGTCACTACCATAACAGAATTATTTTAACCATTTCTATCCATTCTTTTCTGAGTCTACCAAAGTACTTGGCTTGACATTTACAGCTCACTTATACAGAAATCCCTGGGGGCTTCCCTGGTGGCGCAGTGATTGAGAGTCTGCCTGCTAATGCAGGGCACGTGGGTTCGTGCCCCGGTCCAGGAAGATCCCACATGCCGCGGAGCGGCTGGGCCCGTGAGCCATGGCCGCTGAGCCTGTGCGTCTGGAGAGACCACAGCAGTGAGAGGCCCGCGTACCGCAAAAAAAAAAAAGAAATCCCTGGACTACATCAGTCATTTCAGCTAATATTCATGATTTCTTGGGACACTGAAGACTACTGGGGGAATGTTTAAAAATAACATTGTGCTTCTTTCTGATTATAAAAGAAATACATAGTTATCAGAGTAAACCTGGAATATATAAAAAAGAGTAAAGAGGAAAATTTAAATGTCCATACTCTTACCTTTCAGAGGTTGCCAGTTAACATATGAAATTTAATTTTTATAAATTTGACATCATACTGAACATCCAGTTTTATTTCTTATGTAGTTAATATTTACAGTAGCATCAGTTCATGCCATTAGAAATTTCATAAGCCTAAGTGTAAAAAGTGAAATTATGCAAGAAAACATGGGTGGATTTGTCTTTAATCTTGGTGTAGGGAAAGGCTTTCTAGCTATGTCTCAAAATCCAGGTTCAATGAAAGAAAGATTGATAACTTTTACTACATTAAAAAAAACCCTTCAGGGGCTTCCCTGGTGGTTCAGTGGTTGGGAGTCTGCCTGTCGATGCAGGGGATGCGGGTTCGTGCCCCCGTTTGGGAGGATCCTGCGTGCCGCGGAGCGGCTGGGCCCGTTGGGAAAAAAAAAAAAAAAAAAAAAAAAAACCCACAGTAAAAGTCAAAACTAGGTATCACGTACCTCCTGATTTGATGTACTAAGCAGGATACAATATCATTCTTGGTATTCTCGCTAAAAATGCATATTCTGAACCTAATCATGAGGAAATATCAGACAAACCCAAACAGAGGAATGTTCTATAAAGTAAGTGGCTTATATCTCCAAATATTTCAAGGGTTTAGAAGACAAAAAAAAGCCAAGGAATTGTTCTGGATTAAAGGAAACTGAAGTCACACAACAACTACATTAAACGTGTGATTCTGCATTAGATCTTGAACCAGAAATTTATTTCCAAAGGACATTTGTGAGACAACTGACAAAATGTGAATAGGTGAGAAAACAGCACTGCATCAGTGGTAATTGTCTGATTTGGATCCTTGTACTGCGATTTTGCAGAGAATGTTCTTGTTTTTAGGTAATGCACACTGATATATTTAAGAGTAAAGTATCATTATGTCTGTGACTTACTCTCAGAAAAAATATAGATGTATATGGGAGAAGGGCGGAGAGGGGAGAGGGAGGGAGGGAAGAGAGGGGACAGTGATAACACAAACGTGGTACAACATTAACTTTGGGGGAATCTGGGTGAAAGAATACAGGCATTCTTTGTTTTGGACAAGTTTTCTTATCTGAAACTTCTCAAAATCAGAAGTTCTTTTTGTTTGTTTGTTTGTTTTGTTTTGTTTTTGTTTTTGGCCGTGCCATGCAGCTTGTGGGATCTCAGTTCCCCGACCAAGGATTGAACCCGGGCCCTCGGCCGTGAGAGTTCAGAGTCCTAACCACTGGACCACCAGGGACTTCCACAGAAGTGTTAGTTTGTTTTGTTTTTTTACTAAAAGGAAATACTTGGGAAATGTTAGTGTGAAACTTGAAATTAAAAAAAATTTTTATTGACGTATAGCTGATTTACAATGTTGTGTGAACCTTGAAATTTTTAACAAGTAAACTCTGTAGCCGTGAAGAGCAGGGATGCAGAGAGGAAACAGAGAGGAAACTGGGCAGAGAACAAGTAGAAAGCTCAGGGTACCGGTTCTTATTCATCCTGTGGGAAGAGCTTTCCTGAAAACGAATTTACACGACATTTTGAAAACACCTGCTTTGGTGGTTCAGTCCCTCCCCCGCTGGTCTCTCTTAGCACCATCCTGCTTACCTGGGGCCCTCCCTCCCCACACTGCTTTCAACGGTGTACAGATGGCAGGACCGCCTGTCCAAGGGCACCCCTGTCCTCCTAACAATCCCTAGTCTGTTAACACATGGATATCGAGTATTCGTGTTGCAGTCTAGGAGGGATTCTCATCAAGAGAGTCATCAGAGAGAAAAAAATACATGTGCTGGCCCAACACGGAGGTAGAGAAAGAGGCCATCCCTGCCCTGCATCCCCCATCTCCTCCTTCATCCTCAGAGGTCACGCTACACCCTATCAGAAGCACAAGAGGAGGGCAAATGTGAAATTTGCGATGGACCTAGAGAATATTATGCTTCGTGAAATAAGTCAGACAGAGAAAGAAATATACTGTATAATACCACTTATGTGTGGAATCTAAAAAATAACACAAACGAATGCATATGCAAAACAGAAACAGACTCACAGGTATAGAAAACCCACTAGTGGTTACCGAAGGGGAGAGTCAAGAGGGGAAGGGCAAGATAGGGGTAGGTGATGAAGAGATACAAACTACTATGTATAAAATAGATAAACAACAAGGATATTTTATAGCCCAGGGAATTACAGCCATTACCTTGTAATTACTTTTAATGGAGTATAATCTGTAAAAATACTGAATCCCTATGCTGTACTCCTAAAAACTAACATAATATTGTAAATCAACTATACTTCAATTTAAGAAATAAATAAAAAGGGTATTAAAAAAGGAAATTTGTCATAATCCGAGTTGCCACAAAAGTCCAGGAAAAAGAATCTCACTTACTATCCAATCTATTTTCCAACTCTAACTGGTCCCTAGGGAAGAAACTACAGCAATGAGGAAGGAAAGCCTCCCCCCACCCCAAATAAGTCTTCCTTGAAGTCTGTTAAGTTCAATTTGTTTCAAAGGCTGATGAAACAGAAACAAGAGCTCTTAACAACAGAAGGGTAACTCAAGTAAAGTGAAAACATACAATAGGAAAAACCACAAATAGTTTCTAAAGAACACACCAGGTCTACATCACATCTTTTATGTTTTTGAAAGATATTTTTATTGTACATTTGCTTATAACTTTGAATGGGGAGAGACAAGAGAAAAAGTTTGGTGTAGATTTTACTTAATTTTTCAAATGTAGAACTTTGCCTTGGAAAGAGGTTAACATAGTGCAAGTTTTGAGGAATTTAACTAAAGCCTGTGCAACTCGTATTCCCAAGGCCTTATCCCAACCACCAATAAAGGCTCTTAGTTTAAAACAAGATAGTTTTAATTATGTCATCAACAAGAAGATTAATGGTTAGTATTACTCACCTAATGAAGGCCTAAGGCTATGTCTTGGAGATGGCGACCTTGACATTTGAAGCACTGCCTGGTTCACAAAGCTGTGATATGTCACCAAACACACACTATACAATATATTCAGAGAAACAGTATTTTATATAGATCAACATGAACAGGGGCTGTTACCTGAATTTATTCTTCTGTTTCTTTCACTAGGAAATGGGGAACTTTCTGGAATGGTTCCAGGTAAGCTTCCCAACTGGGCCTGCTTGTCCAGGCTTCCAGGGCTGCCCACATTATCCTTGGGCAGCGTAGTTTCAATCTGAGGTCTGAAATTCTCCCCGGAATGAGCCACACCGACATCAGCCTGTGAAAAGGAAACGGCTCTGTAAGAGTCAAGATTTCTTAAAAAATGAAAATGCCATACGGTCTGCTTTGTGAATAGCTGAGTAGTACCCAGCACCCTGTCAATGTGACCTTACGTGGCAAAAGGGACTTTCTTTGCAGGTGGGATTAAATTAAGGACCTTGTGATAGCAGGAGTATCCCAGGTTATCTAGGTGGGCTCTGAATGTAATCACAGGTGTCCTTAGAAGAAGGAGGCAGAGGAAGATTTGATCACAGAGAAGGAGATGGTGATGCAATGTCAGAAGCACGGACACAGTTGGAGATGCTGCAGTACCAGCAATGAAGATGCAGGAAGGGCCACCAGCCGAGGAACGCAGGAATGCAGCTCTAGAAGCTGGAAACATCGAGGAAAAAGATTCTCTCCTCAGAGCCTTTGAAAGGAACCAGCCCTGCAAACATCTTGACTTTCGCCCAGCGGAGCCAATTTTGAACTTCTGACCTCCAGAACTGTGAGGGAATAAAATTGTGTTGTTTGAAGCCACTAAACTTACATTAATTTGTTACAGCGGCAGTAGGAATCTAACACAGTGACTAATAGGAATCTACCAGGTACAAGCTATCACGCTGAGTACTCTGGAGGACACCAAGATGAACAAGTTTAATTATCAAATGTGAAAAGTAAAGACACTGCTATGTATAAAGCCTTTTTATTTATTGTTTTAACATCTTTATTGGAGAATAACCGCTTTACAATGGTGTGTCAGTTTCTGATTTATAACAGTGAATCAGCTATACATATACATATATCTCCGTATCTCCTCCCTCTTGCATCTCCGTCCCACCCTCCCTATCCCACCCCTCTAGGTGGTCACAAAGCACCGAGCTGATCTCCCTGTGCTATGCAGCTGCTTCCCACTAGCTATCTGTTTTACATCTGGTAGTGTATATCTGGTAGTCCATGCCACTCTCTCACTTGGTCCTGGCTTACCCTTCCCCCTCCCCGTCCTCAAGTCTATTCTCTACACCTGTGTCTTTATTCCTGTCCTTCCCGTAGGTTCTTCAGAACCATTTTTTCCCCCTAGGTTTCATATATATGTGTCAGCATACGGTATTTTTCTCTCTCTGACTTACTTCACTCTGTATGACAGACTCTAGGTCCATCCACCTCACTACAAATAACTCAATTTTTGTAAAAGCCTTTTTAAAAATGAAACTACCATTATTGTTTTTGTTTCAATCAAACACTAATCTAGGCTTTGCTGTTATGGTATTTGGTAGATGTGGTTAACATCTAAAATTAGTTGACTTTAAGTAAAGGAAATGATCCTCAAATAATCTGGGTGGGCCTCATCCAATCAGTTGAAGGCCTTAAGAGTAGAACCGAGGTTTCTCTGAGGGAGAAGGAATTCTGTAGATGCAGCTTCAGCTCCAGCCTAGCTTTCTGGACCACCTATTCTATTGTATGGGTTTTGGACTTGCTTTGCCAGCCCTTATAATTGCATAAGCCAATTCCTTATAACACATCTATTTATCTATCTGTTCATCCATCCTACTGGTTCTGATTCTTTGGTAAAACCCTGACTGATACAGAAACACAGTAGAAAATAAGAAAGACCATTCCCTAGACAGAAGCATTATTGACATCTTAGTATATAACTTCCCAAATATGTTTGATTATATAACTATAATCTTTAAAAATAAATTGGAATTGGCCAGTAAGCATATGAAAAGATGTTCAATATCATTGGTCATTAGGGAGATGTAAATCAAAACCACAAAGAGATATCACTTCACACACACTAAGATGACTATCATGAAAAAGACACATCATAAGAAGTGTTGTCACGGATGTGGAAAAATTGGAACCCTTGCACATTGCCATGGGAATGTAAAATGGTGCAGCCACTTTGGGAAATGATTTGAGAGTTCCTCAAAAATTTCCTCTTAACATAGTGTTACCACATGACCCAGAAATTCCACCCCTAAGTATATACCCAAGCAAAATGAAAACGTCTGTTCATACAAAATCTTGCATACAAATGTCCATAGTTATTATTCAAATATCTAAAAAGTGGAAACAGCCCAAATGTCCAGCAACTGATGACTAGATAAATTAAATGTGGCCTATCCATACCAAGGAATATTACTTGGCAATAAAAAGCAATGAAGCTTTTTATTGACTTACGTGTATCAGTAGATACACGCTACAATACAGGTGACACCTGACTACATTATACTAAGTGAAAGAAGCCAGTAACAAAGATCATTCCACTTACATGACATGTTCAGAAGAGGCAGATTAATAGAAACAGAAGGCGGATTTAGTGGTTTCTCAGGAAATGCCTGTTGGCTGCCAATGGATAGTGGTTCCTTTTAGGGGGACAAAAGTGTCCCAAAATTAGCTTGTGGTGATGGTTGTGAATTGTGCATTTTAATGGATGAATTGTGTCAATATATGTGGATTACATTTCAATAAAGCTGTTTAAAAAACAAAAGAAATCAGATTATATATTAAGTGATATATTGTATTTCTGTAACCTTTGTTTTCTAGTAACTATTATATATCAGAGACATTTACCTATGTCAATACATATAGGTCTATCTCATTCTATTTAATGGTGAGAGTAGTTGTTTATTTGACGACTGCATTGCAGTCCATTATGTAACTAAACCACCTACTGAAGGACATCTAGGTTTCTAACTTCTCAATATAATAAAGAGAACTGGTATAATATCTGTGCATATACATCATGTGAACTCACCCAATCCTTCCATGAGAATAAATTCCTAGATGTGGACCTGCTGAGTCAGAGGATATACATACTTTATATTAATATGTGTTTCCAGAGGGCCTTCTATAAATCCTGCACTGACTTACAATCCCACCTTCTCCTTTTAAGGATGTCTATTTCTTCATACCACAGTTTCACTGCTTGTAAATAGGCTGAAACATGGCATAAAAGGGGCTGATAGGTGATTTAGTAAACCACCAACTCCAAAATGCTGGTCCATGTCAAAGTTTTCATAATTCCACAGTAAAAGAAGGAAAATATAAGGAGTCTTTCATAAAGCTAAATCAATTTGATTTAAAGAACTGTCATTTATTTTGAAAGGAAGTAAATTAATATGTTCAGAAAAACTTTTCTCTCCCACTCCTCATTCAATGGAAGTCAAGGCCTCTAGTAGATGTTATCAGCCAGCTTCTTCTCCAAGACACATGTACCAGAGGAATCCTCTATAGTATCCCTAGAAGAGGCAAGAACATAAGCCTCTCCTACAGACTATTGTCTTCTAGCTATTTTTTTTTTTTTGGCTAGTAATTTTTATTTAATTTTAAAAGCTTAAGGTAAAAAATATAGGCAGTAAGTTTTACTAGTCAGTAAAAAGCAATTCTACCAACCCAGTGGTAATATACTAAACAGAGTTGGAAAGCATTTTACTGAAAGCAAAATATTTAGAGAAAATAGACATTTATACAAAATTATAAAATGCTTGTAATAAGAATAAGTACATTTCAAGGAAAGCACAAACTTATTTTAATCTACAGAGCCAGTTAAAGCCTTAAAAAATTTAAGTGGAGGGCTTTGCTGGTGGTGCAGTGGTTGAGAGTCCGCCTGCCGATGCAGGGGACACGGGTTCGTGTCCCGGTCCAGGAAGATCCCACATGCCGCGGAGAGGCTGGGCCCATGAGCCATGGCCACTAAGCCTGCGCATCCGGAGCCCGTGCTCCACAACGGGCAAGGCCACAACAGTGAGAGGCCCGCGTACCACAAAAAAAAAAAAAAAAAATTTAAGTGGAAACTGAAATATGCAAAAATGTATAAACATTCTACAAAAGATGGTTGTTCTTTTCCTGAGTATACTAAAGCTATGAAACATAAGGTGACATAGAAGGTAGAGGTTTGGGAACTCTTCTCAAGGGCATTTCCTTTCTACACACTGCTTCCCTCCTTCTTCATATTCTTGTTTGGAAATCAACATCTGCTGAAATGTGCCCAAAGAAGCTAGAATGGAGCCACCAATCCATGAACTAAACCTCTGTTCCACTGTTGTATTATTTGCAATCAGTTTCAACCGCATACTTGGGGGTGTTTTCTGAGAGAGTTCTCTATTCAACCCGTCAGTAAAGCTCTGTATTAGCGTGTTTCCTCCCGCCACGATAACGCTGCCATAGAGACCTGGTCTGATATCAATATCGCACATTCCAACACTTGTAGTGACAACGTGACTGACGCCCAGCATTGTATTTCCTGATAACCCCTTTACATCGGAAGAGTCAAATAATCCTTCAGGAATCTTTAACCGCTCTGCTCCAAAATCACAGTTGTAGTCATTGGGGAATTCATAATGAACAGTTGGCATCTGTGCGGCTACTTGTTCATCGTAAGTTGAATCTGATACTTGAAGTACTGAGCCTTGAAAATCCTGGATAACACAGTTACACATGTAATTGTGCCAAGACCTTGTAACCTGTGGCCACTTCTCTCTTTTCCAGTTTGCTGGAGATCCTTCACAGTTTCTTCCGATGCAATCATATATGGAGCAATCAGTTCTATATTCATTTCTTGGAAGAGTTCTCTGCACCGCATAGTAATACAGTCTCCAGCAAGAGGGGATTTTACAATGCCTTGCTGAAGGACATAGCCATCGTGAACTGGAACTGCAGTGGTATGAGTGGCTCCACTGTCTAAGATAAGCCCAGTAGAATGACCATTAGCAAATGCTGTCCAAACAGCAGTTTTGCAAAGGAAGAATGCAGGGATGTTGTAGTGTTCAAACATTAACTCTGTCAGTTTCTCTCTCTTTGCTCTGGTATTCCACGGTGCTTCTGACGTGAGACCAGGATGCAGGCTGGCTTCTGATTTGACTCATTTTGGAGGTATGAGCCAAAATAGCCTGGAAACTACCCCAGTCTTCAACCATCCCAGTTTTCAGTGGTGGAATATGGCCTCTGTACTCTCCCTCGGAACACGCAGGACATTAGTATCTATGTAATAGGTGGGACCGCCTTGTTTGCCTTTATCACCATCTATTTCCATCAATGTACTTCCATCACCTCTTTCTACACCATACCAATAGCCATAGGGAAATCCATCTTGGGAGAGTCCTCACCAGCATAACCAGCTTTCACGGTATAGGATCCAATGTCAAAAACAAGGGTTCCGGGCTTCCCTGGTGGCGCAGTGGTTGAGAATCTGCCTGCCGATGCAGGGGACACGGGTTCGTGCCCCGGTCCGGGAAGATACCACGTGCCGCGGAGCAGCTGGGCCTGTGAGCCATGACCGCTGAGCCTGCGCGTCCGGAGCCTGTGCTCTGCAGCGGGAGAGGCCACAACGGTGAGAGGCCCGCGTACCACAAAAAAAAACCCAAAAAACAAACAAGGGCTCCAACTTCATCTCCCCCGTACACCCCGCTGCTCATGGCTGCTATCGATGCGACTCCTACGCTAAAGGCCACAAGGCGAAGTGACTGCAACGGCCGCGACTGCGGGTCCCGAAAAGCGCTGGCCCCCGACTCCCTTAACTTCCACCGCCACCCGCCTCAGGCAACAAAGCTGCGTCCACACCCTTCTAGCCATTTTTAAAATGTCTACTGATTTTACTATTTCGGCCCAAGGGGTGATCTTCTTCTCCTCTGAAACTTCAAAGGGCCTCAAGCCTCCACCCTCCAACTCCCACTCTTCAGCACAGCCCTGTAACACGGATACACGTGCGTGTCTTGTTGGGGGTCACGAATGGTATCAACGAGAAAATGCCTGGATTGCGTCTTGATGAATGAGCTTCCAGTGGGGAAGGAGAAAAGGTCATTCTAGACACAGGAAAAAGTACACACAAAGATAGGGTGTGAAACAACATGGTGTGCCGAGGAACTTGAATTACTCCAGTTTAGCAGAAACAGACTGAGGTAGAAAGTGGTCGGTGCTGAGGTGGGAAAGTCTTTTGCGACAGGTAAAGACGTGTCATTTTATTTTGAAGGCAACAGGAATCTTTTGTAGGATTTTTACACATGGATGTGTAAAAGCATCAGGTATGATTTTTAGAAAAATCACTTTGGGGTTAGTGCAAATGGCAGGAGTAGAAGGAAGGATGGGACAGCATAGAGCAACCAGTTACGATGCCGACAGTTGGCCAGGTGAGATTGGATTACTCATGAACTAGGACCGTGGTAGTGAAAATGGGGGAAAGAGGTGGGCCCCGAAATATCAGAAAGGTGGATAACGGACCTCTCAGAGCTTCAGTTTAAAGGAGAGAGGTCCCTTCTGGCTCTAAATTATGACTCTAGGAACTAAACAGAAAACATTCCCTTTAGGAAAACAATAAAAAGCCAGGACACCAGCATGAAACTCTTGGGACTTGCACAGTAAAAATCATAGCAATTTAAAAATCTAAGCACATTTGACCACCTTCTGGAAGCGTTCCAAAGCTCCCTCAGAGGCTAAGGAGAAATCACCATAGCTAGGTGGTGGGCCCGTCACCCTCGGGTTCTCAGAATTCAATTAGCGATTCTCACGTGTTCGTAGGGAGACTCGCATTGCTTACCACCCTGTTTACAGAACGTGATCACTCCAGCTAAACCAACATCAGTTCATTGTGTTGATGGTTAATTAGTTCTGTGGCTCAGAACTACACGGGAAAATATGAAAAAACAACCAACTGAACAAACAAGTAAGCAAATAAAAACTCAACAGATCTGTACTATGACTCAGCGCAAGGAGAAAGTGGGAGAGGACCTACATGCTTTTCTCTTTCTCTCTCCATCTCTTTCTTCACAGACTCAGTTACTGCCCATGTAGTCCCTGAATGGTAAGCTGACCCAGGAAAAGAGTCTTTATATATTACATGCTATGTTATTATATAATAACAATCATATCAGACAGGGCCTCCTTTTCCTCTGTTATACGAAATATATATATAATATGAAATACACACACACACACACACACATATTTTATATAACAAAGGAATAGGAGGCCATGTCTGATATTTATCTTTTAGGGGCTCACAGTTCACACTGAAGGTAAAGATTATACTGTCCCTCTTTCCAAATGAACTATTAAAAACCAATATCTACAGTGATAGTAAGACAGTTATTTTGACAAGTTCACTTCGTTTCACAGATCCATCGTTTTTTGAACCTAGTAAAGCACTGAGTTACACAAAGGGACTAATTTTGCCATTTAAGATTTCCCAGTGGAGATCCTGAAACAGGGAACTGATTTAACAACAATAAACAAAATGCCCATGTTGAAACTGAGAGCAAACTTGAATGTTTTCAGTCTAACACGTGGCTTTTCACAAAGATCATCTGTCAAATACAAGTCAGAATAGATCTAAATGCCACAACCCTGAACAACCTCCCAATTGTTCCCACAAAGCAATTCATCCAGGCCTTAGCAAGGAACTTTCCCATTTATGCTTATTTAGGTATGGTCTGCCTTCAAGCTCTGTCAGTGACCAAAACTTAAATTGTAGCCAATGAAACACAAGCTTCCAGCATAAAAGAACATGCACCAGCCTTCAGTTTCCAGAGCAGAAATTTAAGGTTTTTCTCTTTTGCAAACTAAGAAGTCTTTCAAACATCTTATCTATGTGCAACACATTCTGGAAATTTTAACACCCAATTTCATAATCTAGACTTGAGAATAGACATAGTCCAAAGATGAGAGATACTTACAAACTAATTAGATCTATGCCTCACAGGGATACGGCATAGACAGTTTTCCTGGTCTACCTATGCGTGCACTTATATTTTCACACCAATAAGAAGTCTGTCTGCAATGGTACTGGGGGAAGGGGGTGGGGAGGTGGGTCGAAGGTTTTATTTTTTCCTTGAGATGAAGTTGTAGCAGAAGTACAGATTCAACGTTTCCACATTTTGTATCAATTTCATTTTATGCTTCCTTGTCTTAATAAAAATTGATAAATTTTAGACAGAATTGAAAAACTGTGAATTCCAAAGTAACAGCTATGCATGGGAATTAACACCATTCCAAAAAAGGTATTACTTTTAACTACAGAAAGGTGTTTTGTTTGTTTGTTGGTTGGTTGGTCTGGCAGTATTATATGTTGTGTTCTAAAGCTTTGGGGAAACAAATTTGCCAAACAGCTTGGAGGGAGGGAGTCATCTGTCAAGGCTCCCTGGAGCTGAAACCTTCTTAAATCAAATTATTGGTAGATGCATTTTATAAATATATTTGTCCGTAGACATATAGGAAGAATTTTCTCATCAAATTTTGATTTTTTTTCTAGTGTACTTCAAATAAATGTAATAATAAATAGCAACCCTCCAAAAACCAAACAGAAATATATATTCATATTTTAACATCTTTATTAGAGTATAATTGCTTTACAATGTATATATATATATATATATATATATATATACATATATATATATTTTTTTTATTGCACTTTAAAAGTTAGCTCCTCGACAACAAATTGCTTTACAATGTATATATATATATATATATATATATATATACATATATATATATTTTTTTTATTGCACTTTAAAAGTTAGCTCCTTTTACCGACAACAAACAAGAATTTTCTTGTTAAAGTTTAGGGGAAAACTGTGAAGGATACTTAGAGATCATCTATTCCAATCTAGTCTCTCCCCTTTTATATTAAGCAAGAAATTTTGAGTTAATCACATAGAAAAAGAGCAATTCTCCATATAAAATAGTTTCCCATGCTTTCCTTCTTATGCATTATTTTATTACCATGTCCTCTTTCCACTTTAAGGGAGAGTGAACAGAAACTCTGCAGGCAGATCTCAAGAAGTTTGATTCAGAATATTTTGAAGTTGTGCCACTAAGAAACATAAATATTTCATGCAGGCAAACATGTTGATCTCATTTAAAAGACATTGCCGAACTAGTAAACTCTCAGCCCTACGCATTTATGAAGGTAGCAAAAAGTACTGTTCTGACAGCCTGACAGTGTTTAATTAATAATCATACTTTTCCCAGATCAGATTTCCAAAGTCAAATGCTTGGGGTAGGGAAAGAGAGGTACAGACGTGAGTCAACTCTGAGTCTATTTTCAGGTTATTTTAATATTAAATTTCCTCCCTCCTGCGTGTCATTAGTCTAGTTATGCTACTAGGAAACAGGAAGATGCTAAGGAATTGAAGGAGCTGGGAGGGACATGCAGTCACCCAAGAAACATTCGTTAATGTCTGCTCTGCACCAAGCACTGTAGCGAGCACTGGAGACACAAAGACAAAAAGCAGTTCTTGGGCTTCCCTGGTGGCGCAGTGGTTGAGAGTCCGCCTGCCGATGCAGGGGACGCGAGTTCGTGCCCCGGTCCCGGAAGATCCCACATGCCGCGGAGCGGCTGGGCCCGTGAGCCATGGCCGCTGAGCCTGCGCGTCTGGAGCCTGTGCTCCGCAACGGGACAGGCCACAACAGTGAGAGGCCCGTGTACCGCAAAAAAAAAAAAAATAAGCAGTTCTTTTCCTCAGTAATAGCTTAGGATGGGAGGCAAGCATGGAAACAAATAAGTACAATGAAAAATTCTGAAATATGATAGGAGAAGGTGTAAGGTCCACTCCACCAGCACGGGGGCAGGGGCAGGGGGACTGCAAAGAGTGGTCTTGAGTCATATTGAAACCTGGGGGCACATTTGCCTGTGGTCCAGGAAGACAAAGAAGGAAAGGTCTGAAGGAAAGAGAACAGGTGCAAAGGCACAGAGGTAGGAACAGAATGGGGTTGGGAACACGTGGTGAGGTCTGACCAGAATCGGAGGGAAAGGAGAGATGAAACTGGAGAATTTGACAGGCGTCAGCTCGAAAGTCGCTCGTAAGGCACACTAAGAACTCAGGATTTTATCTCACATAAATAATGGTAATAATAGTGATTGTAATAATTAATATCAAGTGCTTATTCTGTGCCAAGCTTTGGTATGAGCACTTAATGTGAACTCAATTCATTTAATCCTCACAACTCTATAAAATAACTATTACTACCCTCATTTTACAGATAAGGAAGCCAGGGCACAGAGAGGTCAAATGACTTAACCAAAGTCACACAACTAACAAGTGGTGAATCCAGAAATCAAACCTAGGTAGTCACATTCTTGACCATTGGTTGGTGTGTCTACCTAGTGGGTCACTGACTTTTTTTCAGCAGAGAACTGACATAATCAGATTTTATTTTAGAACGATCCCTCTGGAGGTCATGCGGAAGATTGGAGCTGCAGGGCAGGTGGAGGCTGGTCATGAAGGAAGCACCCAGGGAGACTAATGAGGAGTCTTGTACCAAAATCCAAGCAAGGAAATTCAGGAAGAAACCCAAACCCCTCCCAGGCCTTGAGATGCTTGGCCCAAAGGGACCTAGTGCATTTGACACTTGGAGAGGATTGCTTTTCAGCACTCCTTCTCTATACAACAAAATTATTTTCAGTAATAACCATGAAATGGGACAAATGATAAATGGCCAGAAAACAAACTCAAATAGTGAAAATTTTCTTCTACTGAAGTCTTATATGTAATCATGCCAGTAAAATAAATTTTAAAAGATTTTTGCACAAACAAGGAAAAGCAAAATGGATTAGTACTTTAAAATCACATTATTTTTTTGGAAAAGGAGAGGGAAAAACAGCATTCTTAATGTTACTCCACAGCAGTGATGAATAACAAAGATGACCAAATTGCTCCCAAGAAGCCCATAAATCTATTAGGGAGAAGCAGCTTTAAACAAACATTTACCACGTGATAAGGGAGCACCAGAGTATTTGGACAGTGGTGCTTGGGCTCAGCGCTGACAGGAGAAGTAGGATTTCACGAGGCAGACGGGAAATGGGGCCCAGGGAGGCATTTCAGGAAGAGGGAATGGCATGGGGAAAGGCACGGAGGGTGAGGAAGCCTGGGGGAACTGAGCACTGCAGGTTCTTGGCTTGGCAGACCTGAGGGTCCACGAATGAGAGCATCTGGGGAGCAGAGGATGACATTAGAGAGACAGGTAGGACCAAACGTAAACTTTTGCACACTGCAGGGAATTTTTTTCTTAGCAAGATAGCCTGGTTAGGGTGGTGATGGGAGAGGCAGAAAGACCCAATAATAGGTAATGGGGCCCTAAAAGCAGACAGTGGCGGTTGGGATGGAAAGCAGAAAACAATGTTGAGATGGGTGGGCATCTGGAGACAGGCATCCCCCAGGGCACCAGGGACTAAGCCTGAGTCCCAGCCTTGAGCTGCCTCTGGTTTGTTTTAGATGGACGCACACACAGTAGGTGCTGTAACTGATACTAAAGAATGTCTTGCCCATCATCTGCTGAGAGAAAGTGTGTGCTCTTTAAACTGTAGTTCCAAAAATGCGCTTCAGGAGGGGTGACCTTAAGTCTTGGTTTGCGGCAGGCAGTATGGGCTTATATCAGACTGTCTGGGCAAAGTTATTAATAGGGTTCCCTTCCATTTTTAAGAGTATTCTGCTTTTAATGATAAATTATATGGTAACACTGTCTTTGGGTAACCGCTCCGGAAGGAACCTTTGTGGGTTCCTAGTTCTGTTTGTGGAATCTTGCCCTGGTGGTGAGGATGTAAAGAATCATGGACCGCATTTCCGCCTCCCCCAGCCCATCCCTCCATGCACTACCCTAGAAAAAAGCGCCTATTCTTTTCTCCAGAAGAATTACGGGAGATGCAACCTTGAGGGAGGGTGGGCAGAGTCCTAGGACGAGACTCTTGACAACTGGTTCTATCTCCAGCTCAGCCCCCAAACGAGCTGTGGAGCCTCGGGCAAGTTGTCCACCTCTCTGGGCTTCTAGATCCTCTTGTGAGCAGCACGAGGTCTCAGCCAGACGGCTGCTAAGATCTCTTCCAGCGCTAAGGAACTCCCAAGGGGCCCACTTTCCGGAAGCCTATATGGCGGCTCCCAAGAACTCTCAGTTTCCCCTGTGAATCACCACCAAACCAGCTCTGTGCCGAACGCCCCGCTCATCCCGTTATTCCTACCTCTGCCCTGGGGTGCGACCACCTTCGCGGGCTCTTGAAACACAAAAGCTAGTCCTGTAGCAGCACGAGACCTGGTTAAGACGGCAGTTAAGCGGCCCCAGTAGAAAGTCGCTTCCTCCCCGCCCACCCACTGCCCGTCGTCCAAGCCGCCTCCAAGCGTGGGAATCGCCAGGCCTGCCGGGTAAAAGACTTTGTTCCCGTTTGTCTCTGTTTTTACCTTCAATCCCTCTTTCCAGCCCTTCTGAGGCGCGGGCACACGTCTCTGTTCTGCAGCGGCCCGGGAAGGTCCGCAGCCCACGGTGCGCGCCGCGCGCCTCTCCTCGGGCCGGGCCGCCCCCTGCGCGCCCTCGAGCGCTCCTCGCCGCGCCCTTTGCGCACGTGCGTTTCGGCCCCGCGCGCTGCGCCTCCCCCAGCCGCCCTCAATGACTCCAGACTCTCCCGCCTCGCGCACTTAAAGGCTCGGCAGGAGGCGCTCGACACCAGCGCCGTGGCCCGGAAACGTCGCCACGGTAAACTCCATCACGCGGACCTAGGACCTGGGCGGCAATGGGACTTTTGTAACCGGGACCTGCAAGATCGGAGGCGTTTAAAGGACACCTGGGTTGCCCTCTCCCGAGCCTAGTGAGGGGAGAGACTAATGCCTGGCCACGCTGGTTTTAAAAGTACCCTAGGCGCCAGCATCCTGCGGGGACCTCTTTTTTTTCCTTTCCAAGGCATCGTGGGGCACGTCCCCACCCCTGCTGCCTGAGCCGGGCGCTCAAGCTGTTGGCTTTGGGGCTACAGACCCCGTGGGGACTGTGTAGAAGGAGGTTGCGAGGAAGGCGACCGTAGGAGTCCCGCCGGCGGAAGCAGCGCTTGAGGACAGGTGGACGGTGGAGGCGGCCCGGCCTGGCAGAAGACTGCAGTGGCGCAGGGAGACCCTGGAGGGGACGGGCACGCAAACAGAAGCCCACTCAGTGAAGAAAACCAGACTTTTAGGATCATAAACAGCTCAGGAGCCACGAAATGGGTCATGCAAATCATTTTTATGGAAGGTGCATTTTATGAGCTGTTACCTTGTAAGGAAAGAGGGTGGATGGGTGTGCATATTTCTCTCAGAGAATTAAAATGGTGGCATCCATCAAAGAAAGGCAGCCCAGGCGGACTGCCCAAATGAGCAACAAGTTGTTGGATTTTTTTTTCTTTTTATCCTATTTCCAATTAATTTTTATTTTCCAGAATAAATTATTTTTAAAAGAGTTGAAAGGGATCTAGACGTTATCTACCAGCCCCTTATTTTACAGGCTGCATAATGAGGGAGCTGAAATGAGGCAGCAGGTGGCCTCACTCTGTCCCGTGTATCCGTAACACCAGGCAAATACGAGAAAGGATTCTTGGAAATGTCCTAAAAGTTCTGGATCCTGCTAAGGAAATTAATGGTCATTTGTGTTATAGGAAGCTGATTATTTGCTTTATACCATTTAAGCTCATTTCACTCTCCTTACTGCTGTGAGAGTGCTGCCTGTCAATTTTCCTTTAGCTAAAATTGAAGAAGAGGAAAGATGAGATGAAACTCAAGCCAAGGCATTATGATTGTTGAGCGACAGGCATTAAAAATTTGTGAATGAAGAGTTGAAGCCAGGCTAAAATGGTGTTTTGGGAACATCTCTGTGTTAACTCATGGGTGTAATAAGTCACATGAAATGCTCCAATTGGAAACTGAAAAATTCTCAACTAGAACTCAATACAGAGGACACCTATAAAACGTTCTTGAGAAAGTTTAACGGAAGTTTGTAGGATGAACTGTAAGAGTGAAATACTACAGATCTTTTTTTTTTTTCCTTTGAAGGCAATCTGTGAACAGAGGCTTGCTAGGACATCAGTGTGAATGAATGATACCCAAATGTATTGTGCAGCTATCTTTTGAGGCATCCTATCATTTACAGTCCAAAGTTGTGAAAGATGCCCCTTTTTTTTAACATCTTTATTGGAGTATAATTGCTTTACAATGGTGTGTTAGTTTCTGCTTTATCAAAAAGTGAATCAGCTATACATATACATAGATCCCCATATCTCCTCCCTCTTGCATCTCCCTCCCACCCTCCCTATCCCACCCCTCTAGGTAGAAAAATGCCCTTTTTAAAGGTATGTGCTGGAGCCTGCTTGTACTGTCTCATGAGAGCCAATTCTCGGGAATATTTGGACGTAGTTCAACACAGCCATTACTAAAAATTAAATTATATAAACTCACAATTAAATTAGTTATATTAAAAACAAAGGTAATAAGTACAACTCCTCAGTTTCTAATTGAAGAAGAGGAAATTATTTTAATCAGTTCCTAATTATTACAACTTACTACGTTTCTGAGTTTATTGACGTCTCTTGTATCTGTATGGTGTGCTACTGTGTGTCACTTCCCAACTCCACCTTCAGTGATATCACGTTGATAGTTTAAAATCAGCCAGGGTAGGACTATGTACACCATGAAAACTGGTAAATGCTCCAAATCAAAGGCTTTCTCCCCAGACCCCCTCCCCCTCCCCCAGAGAGCACACCACTGACTGTTTATTCCAGAATGCCAAGGAATGCCTCTGCCCTCTACACCGTCCTCTGACATCTCTCTGCAGTGAAGTGGCCTCTGTTACCCCCAGCCTGAGCCACAGAATGTGTGCTGGTATCATTTCCACATCTCCCTTCACTGGAGCTGGGGCGCTATTCTAAGGCTCCAGGCTCTGTGTCCTTAAGTATCCTGTTCTTGTCTTGGATAACCTGTTTCCACCTGGATGACTGCTAAAGGGAAAAAGCCTTCGAGGCTCACCCAAGCAGGGCTGTCACTTGCTCACTTTAAAGTTTGACTACTACTCTCCATTTTTCTCCTCAGATATGAATAATCTCTGGAAGGTCAAGTTTTTACTTCCCTCCGGAATCTATTTACGCCTGAGGTTTGTCTTGAGCTTTTTTTCCTCTGGAGCGATGAGGGTATTGTAAGGACTTGGGCCTCCCACACTTCACAGTGCACACCCTGGAGATCTCGTTAAAATGCAGATTATGGTTCAGTAGGTTTAGGGTGCGGCCCCAAATCCCACATTTCTGAAAAGCTCCCAGTGCTTCTGTCGCTTTTTGCACAGGGTCACACTTGGAGTGGGAAGGGTGCAGAACTCATCAGAATATCAAATCATGACTTCAAAAGGCAGAAAGGAGAAAGGAAAAATGGGAGGAAGGAGAAAGAATCGAGGAGGAAAATGACAGGGAAGAATAAAATGAAGTTTATTAGACAATCAAGCATAGAGGAAAAGAAACCCTGGCCTCGTTTTATCAAGGTATCCTCTGTCTAGGAAGTACCTTTATCACATAAAATTACAACTAGGAGCCTGAGTGCCATACCAGCTTCTCATCCTCTTCCCTGGTAGAGAAAGGATCTTTGCAAGTTACTGGATCAGAGTGAAGAAGAAAAGAAAATCCTTACTTGCCATCACCCAAGCTCTGGAGGTAGCTTTTCCTCTTCTGTCTGTTCGGAAAGTTACCCTTCCAGGGATGACGGGCAAACCAGAGAGCAGACGTGTCTCCCCGCAGCACTGGGAAGGTTAGTATATCAGGGCGGCAGGGGTTGGCGGGGGCAGCGGTTGGTACCACGCAGCCAAGGGGTTTCAGAGTCCACATTGAAAACTCTACAATTTTAGTTCAGACCCTAAGCTTTTCTAGGAGGTGGGACGTCAGAGAAATCAATTCTGATCCCACCACCAAATCCACTGAGTTTACCAGCATTCTTCCTATGCATAGAAAAATTACGTGCTGACCTTCATTCCCAAACGTGTCCCAACTGACTAATTATTTCAGTAATAGCTGACATTTTTGAGGGCTTGCTAAGGATTAGGTAAATGAGGGAAGCTGATGACTATGTTGGTATTTCTATTTTATCAGTCAATTGGCTTAAAGCAAGGATGGGAAAACTATGGCCCACTGCCTGTCTTTATCTGACACATGAGCTAAGAATAGATTTTAAATGGTTGAAAAAATATAGGAAAAAAAGAACATTAATTAGTAATTTCTGAAAATTACATGGCATCCTAGTTCCATTGTCTGTAAATAAAGTTTTATTGGAACAGAGACACTCCCATTCGTTTACATATTATCTCTGACTAATTTTTGCTACAATGGCAGGGTTGAATAGTTGTGACAGAGACCATATGGCTTATGGAGCTGAAGATATCTATTATCTGGCCTTTTATGGAAAATGTTTGCTGATCTCTGATTTAAAATGATAAAGTAATTCCCACAAGGGCATGAAATAATTCTGCGGAACCCCAACGGCCTGAAAGAGTTTGTACTGCTTCCAGAAGGGCCAAAAACTCCCAGGAAAGAGCTGCCATACGAGGGGAATTTATCTCATTAACTAACAACTCCCAGGCCCATGAAACATTTTGTTAAGTGGCTTCATTCAACTGCTAAAACCCTCCCCTGCTTCGATTGAGTGCCCTGTTCAACAGGATGGCTATGGAGTAGCGAACAAAACTTCCCTGTGCCGCTCAGCTGTTTTTGCATCCTGAGACTTAGCGCAGGGACGCTTGTCGTTTCTGGAAAAAGAAAAAAGAGCACCAGATTGCAAGAAAGAGGGTGGTATTTCAAGTGTTATCTTGAATTTAAAGACCTAATTTAAAAACCCCATATTGTTCTGGTTCTTCACGTCCCTTTGTCAGACGCTTCAACCCAAACATTGTATTTCTGGAAAACAGTCCTCCCCTTCACGCACACATTGTGTCGCTCAGATGTGAAGTTTATAGCTGAGGAATCCACTGGGGCAGGTTGCTGCAGTAACAGAACCAAGCACACTTAGAAACCTCATGGATCTGTCTGTGAACGGTTGTGTGATAAAACTGCTATGAGTCAAGGCAAGTTGTACCAGCGTATTGTTAAGAAATACACAACAACACATTTGCATAATCAAGATTTTTGCAATCCCTGTGCAAAAGCTTGCCGTGACACCAGCGATGAATTAATGGAGTTGCCTAAAATGCAGAGTGCAAGCGTATTTTAGGCCTCCCTCTAAGGGACTTGATAGGACAGATTCTGGCAGAGAACACCCAGAAATAAATGAATAAGCCCACAAACAGGGGAACAATTGTTTACCAAACCCTGGCATTAAGCCACCAATCTGGATGTTGGCTCATTCAACACAAACTGGGTAAATACAGAGAGAAAATGCCAATCTCAGAGGAGTACCTCAGTGAATGGCAGCTTCACAGGAAGTGTAGCCATGATAATCTCATAGAATTATAAGCCTTCCGTTTACATCGACCCTTAAGAACCAGTTCTGAGCCACCTTTAGGTCTTACGTGGGTCTAAGACTGCGCTGAGGACTTAATGGGGGTGTGTAAGAGGGGAACCAGTCCTCCCTGAATGGCAGTTGGAAAGGCAAACTCGCTTTTTAGAAAGCTGTAACAACTCTTAAGGTTACACATGGCAATTTTCACACACTGATATTCTCACAATTAAAGAAAAGTAATATTTAAGTGATTTTCACCGCTTCTAATTTTGGCAGTACGTGGGCACACAGCACTGAGCCTTTTAGAATGAGTGGTGTGATTTTTCCGCTCTGGCCTTGAACATATTGTTTGATACTCTAGGGGAGTTTGGCTGCTTGCAGAACTGAAAGACTAGGGGGAGAACAAAGCTTTCTAAGAGACTTGAATTTTTTCTCCACTGGAATGTGGTGGAATGAATGCTGGGCCAGCTGGCTCGGTAGTGGACTGGCCTCCAGGAAGTTGTTTAACCTCTGGGGGTCAGCGCCTCACTCTTGTAATAAAAGGACTTGACTAGGAGGATGCTGAATATTTAATAGCCCCTGGAGCACCTATTCTCAAAATGAGGTACTGTAGCATCTGTTTCAGAATAGCCTCTGCATGTTGTCATAAATGCAGAGTCCCAGCAATACAAACAAACGCATTGGATCAGAATCTCTGAGATGGGTGCCCCAGAATCTGCATGTTAAAGAAGCATTTGGAGTTATTCATATGCATAGGAATGCTTGCCACATTGCAAAGAGCAGAGGGGAGAAGAATCTGGGCTTCAGAGAAGATCAACCTTTGACCTTGGGAAATCATTTCACCTTCCTAAATCTCAGTGCACTCATCTTTAAAATAGGAGATAGCAATAATACCTACCTCCTAGGGTTATTGGGTTATATATTTAATCGTCCTAATATATATATTTAATATATAAGTAACTAAATATATATATAGGCATGGAAAATGCTTCACTCACCCACAGTAATTACAAAATTCAAGGCAGCTAAGATGATTTAGACTATATTTTGACATTTAGGGTTGACCTATTTTTTTTTTATTGTAAAGTTGTAAAATTCTAAACTCTGACTGAAAGTCCACAGCTTTATCAAACTAACATCACTGCAAGGGAAGAAAACAATTTTTGTTGGATAATCTAGCTTTTGAACAAGATTAGTTTTTTAGGTTTTTTTTTAACCACAAGCTTGCTTACATCTCATTTTTAGACCCACAAAGACAGTTCAACTGCCCTCTAGCCCTCATGCAACAGGACCCAAAGCTCTAGGAAAATAATAATTTTTAAAAAGGAGTGCAAATATCACTTGTCATTTACCACCAACCGAAAGCAAGCATTGCCCTTTTCACAGTGGACGCTGCCAATTTTCTTTCTTCTGGAGAAGCCCCCTTCTGAGCGGGTGGGGTTCACACAAGCCCCATGATTCCCTGCTTCGCTCTCCTTCCCTCTGTCTTGTCTTTGATCAGGCTCTACAATTATAGCAGCCCCAGCGAGCTGCCTGCTCCGTGCTCTCTTTCGGAACAAGCTGTGGTGAGGGCCTGAGAGTCCGAATTACTTGGAGGGAAATTACAGCTCTTCTCCCCTCAAAAGTCTGTTGAGTCTCTCCAGGAGATTCATCACAGGGAGGCTGTTACTGATTTCTCTCTCTCTGTGAAGACTGAAATTCAGGTACAAGTACTCTTTTTGAGAGTCAGGGATGGCGGAGGGAGACAGAGAGAGAGACAATAAGGAAAGAGAGAGAGAGAAAGATTTTTTATGAAGGGGAAAGGTTAGGACAACTTTCCCAAACAGAGAAGTGTTTGTGAGTCTTGAGTATGCTCTGGACCAGCCTCCGGTGGGAAAGAGGAACTCAGTTCTTCAATTCCCTGTGCCCGAATGGGCTTCATCCCCATACCAGGTGGCACCAGTGTCATTGTTTGCAGAAATAGCTCCCTTCCATTTAATTCCCCAAACATGGATTGAGCACCTACTGTCAGGTGCTCTGCTGAGCTCAGAGTTGGTGTGTGATAACATCTGCTTTAGCCCTACCTTTCAGCCAGGTGTCGGCAGGTGGAATTCTTGTAGGGACAACTATTAAGAGTAGAAGGGTCATGCAGAGACTGTGGACCTAGAATGAAAAAATGTCATTCATTCTTAAAAAAAGAAGGTCCGTGTTCAGAATGCCAGCTCGAGGGCTAATGCTAAACTCCATCTCAGTTTTGTGAATGCTCTTGAGTGGCAGCTGATGGTCACTTTTTGCACGTGGTGAGGTACCTGCCACCACACTTTCAGGTGCTAGTAAAGTAACTGTGTGGGTCAAGAAAAGCCTGTGCTGTTCCACTCTCCATGGAGTGTACATCAGCCAGCTACGGGATGACGGCCGCCCCTGTCCTTCCGGAGGCTCTTCTTACTAATTCTTGGGGAAGTGTTTCAGACCCAACCTGCCTCATTTTTCTCATGAATCCTTCATCACCTTCCTAGATTGCCCCTCAGGCACCCCAGCTGACACCTATAGGCGCCCATGAAATCTCTGATTGTCTGATGTGTTGAATTTTAATGTATGGCCAAGCATCATTTGTTACTTCCACCTAACCAAGCCAATCTTCTTGTCATCCACACATACTTCTGTAGCCTGCCATTTGTTCTACATGTTTGCTTATTTATTCACTCAACAAATACTTAGTGAGCTCCCACTGTGCACCAGGCACCGTTCCAGGTGCTGAGGGTACAGGAGGGGCTAAAACAAAGGCCCTGCCTTCAAAGAGCTTAGAGTCTAGAGCGGCAACGGAATAAACAAAAGAGTAGACGGATACCCTGGGAGGTGGTGAAAAGTGCTGTGCAGGAGAAGAAAGCTCAGAAAAGGATAGAAAGTAACTGGGAGGTGGGCGGGAGCTATAATTTTAGATTAGGGGTCAGGAGAGGTAGAGAGGAAATAACCTTTGTGGATGGAGGGAGACGGCGTTTTCTAAGCAGAGAGAACAGCAAGCAAGAATGTCCTGCGCCAGAGCATGCTTAGACCGTGCAAGGGAGAGGGTGGAGGCCAGTGTGGCTGCCCGGGAGTTAGGAGAATATAGGGTCCAGGTCAGTGAGGCAACTAATGTCAGAATCATTGCTCATAGGACTGGGTGGAACCCCAAGAGAAGTAGTACCATCTCCTTCTTGTTCTTGGGGAGGCTGTGTATTATTATACTCATTGTATAAGGTGTGTGAGGGTCAGAAAGGGGCTCATTTATCAACCTATGGGCCCACGATATGGTTACACCCAGTGATCCTAAGTCCACGTGGCCTGCATGAATCCCACTGTTTCTTCTTCCCTTAGCAGAGTTTCTACAGCACTCAGCAGAGAATCATACTGTATTTCATGACAAAAATCCTCCTTTTTTTTCCAAATGTATTTTTACTTTACCAACAGGCAGCGGGGACTCTGACGGGGACCCCAAGATTATGCCCGGACAGTGATGTGCTCCAGAAGCACTGCAGCAGGGAACATGCTTCTCTCCTGACAGGATTTATCACTAATGGATCCATCAATCTCTTTCAGTGCAGTATCTGAAGAATTAAAAGAACTGAAGAACTGTCCGTAGTGGGCAAGCCTACAACTTTCCCGCTGAGTTTATTCTTATTCCCCCTCCGGAGTGAATCCCAGCTGACTATTAATTAGGCTGACTATTTACCAGCTAAGTGCAGAAAGGGCGACAGTAACAGATATTTGCAGTAATATTAGCAGTGATGCTCACCTAGGAGGGAGAATCTTACTTTCAAAGTACACCACACGATGCAGTAAAATTGTACTTTCAGTTGTTCAGAGCACATGTGATATCCCTTCAAACTGCTAGAGGGGAATATTCCGCTTGTTATCCTCTTATACAATACATTTAGCTTGGGTTGAATTCAATTTAGCAACAATATAAAAATTCTTTTATTTCCCATTCTGTTAGGAAAAAAAAGCAAAGAATGCTTCAAAGTTGCCGCAAGAGGAAAAAAAGAGACATCTCCCCTGTCCTCTTTCCTCAATCTGTTATATATTTTTTAAAAATTATCTGTTTTATGATTATTATATATCTTGACAGCATCAAAAATTTGGTTAAGTGATGCCTCCAACCTTCTTCCCTTTCCCCTGATGTAACATGATTCAGGTAGACTTCCAATCAAGATTGAGTAATAAGAAGCAGACTTACCCTCCCACTAGAAACAATTAAAAACAAAATATGTGAAACAATGGCTTTTAAGACAGTGGACACCAGGCAATGAAGGACAGTGGTCCCTGAGAGATGGAAAGCAAATAGAGTGAGCCTATGATTACCTTTATCTAACTGCCTTGAGAAAGATTCCAGATGATGGTACAGGGAAGGAAAACCCCAAACAGCCAGCAGAGACCTTGAATTGAGGAGAAGATGCTGGGAGTCCAGGGAGGGAAAAGGTGGCAAGAGTTTGCAGGGCAAAGTACCTGAGAGGAGACAGAGAGAACTCTGGGGACTGCAGAGTGTCCCCTTGAGTACTCAGCGGAGGACTGATCAACACAGGCATGGAAGAAAACTACTCAAGGCTGGGGAAAGAACCACCCAAAAGGATTAGAGGGAATGGAACTCTGAGCTCTTACAGTGCCTGTTCTCACCAGTCAGACTAGAAAACCTCAGTAGGCATAGGTTGGAGTACTCAGAAGGTACTAAATACTTGTCCTTAGTAGTGGGAAAAAAACTAGCCCTTCACTAAGCATCACTAAGCCCCACCTAACAAATCATAAAAGCAAAATCTGAAACTGCGTGCAAGTAATGGAACTGCACCCCAGAGTTTAGGAATATTTATAGAGACTCAAAGCTATCCAGGACCCAACAAGATAAAATTGATAATGTCAGAATTCTAATTAAAAAAATGGACCAGGCATACAAAGAAACAGGAAGATACGATCCACAATTAGGAGAAAAATAAGCCAACCAAAACAGACCCAGAACTAAAACAGATGTTGGAATTAGCAGACAAGGGCATTAAAACTTATAATTACTGTGTTCTATATGTTCAAAGAGCTAAAGGAAAGATTAAGCATGTTAAGATTAGAGCCAGGAAATATTTTTTAAAAGACTCAAACTGAACTTTTGGAGATGAAAACTTCAATGTCTGAGATTTAAAAAAATAACCTGAATGGGATTAATGACAGTTTTAATCCAGTCAGGATGCTATAACAAAGTACTATAGACTGGATGTCTTATAACCAAGATGTTTATTTCTCCCAGTTCTGGAGGCTAGAAGTCTGAGACCAGGGTGCCAGCATGGTTGAGTTCTGAGAAGAGCCCTCTTCCGGTGGCAGACTTCTCACTGTATTCTCACATAGTGGAAAGAGAATGAGAGAGCTCTCTGAGGTCCCTTTTATAAGGGCACTAATCCAACTTGTGAGGGCTCCACCTCCAATACAATCATATTGGGGGTTAGGATTTCAACATATGAATTTTTGAAGGGACACAAACATTTAGTCCATTGCAATGACCAGTTAGACATTGCAGAAGAAAAGACTACTGAACTTGAAGACATAGCAGTAGAAGCTATCCCAGATGAAACACACAGAGAAAAAAGACTAAAACCAAAACTGAACAGAATATCAGTGAACTGAAGGCCAACTTCATACAGCCTAAAATATCTGTAGTTGGAGTTCCCATTGAAGAGGAGTGGAGGGATAGGAAAAGTATTTGAAAAAATAATGAACAAAAAAATTCCAAATTTGATAAAAACTATAAATCCATAGATCCAAGATGCTCAAGAAATCTGCTGCACAAGGAACATAAAGAAAACTACACCAAAGTACATCACAATCAGCCAATCAAAACCAGTGATGAAGGGAATATCTTAAGAGCAGACAAAGAAAACTTGCCATGTACAGAGGAACTATAAAATAGCATCTTAAAATACTGAAAGAAAAAGGGGGGGCAAGTTATAATTTTATAACCTGTGAACATATCTTTCAAAAACAAAGGCAAAACATACTTGTCCGGATATACAAAAATTGAAAGAATTTATCACCAGCAGACTTATATACAAAAATGGAAAAGGAAGTCCTACAGGCAGAAGAAAAATGATAGAAGATGGTAATATGGATCTACACAAAGGAATGAAGAGCACTGGAAACAGTAACTACTATGCATGAATAGAAAGGAATGTTTCCTACTATTTAAATCTTTTTAAAAGATAATTGATTGTTTAAACAAAAATAATAACAACATAGTATGGGGTTTATGACCTATGTGATACAATGTATGACAATGATAATAGCACAAAGCCCAGGAGGGGAGAAATGGAAAAATATACTGGAAATATTATTAAAAAACCAATGACACGATCTCTGAATAAACTCCTAAATATTTGGAAACTAAAAAGCTTTCTTCTAAATAACCCATGAGTCAAAGAAGCAATCAAATAACTGAAAGAAAGAGTCTTGACATCTAGTCTCTTTTCCCAATTTGGGAAATTAAAACACCAGTAAATATTATGGTAGGATTTGGGGGGAGTAATAAGTAATAGTAATTACTTATAACAGTAATTGGGGAGTGTATTAGTTTTCTATAGCTGCGTAACAAATCTTCACAAATTTAGCTGCTTAAAACAGCACACATTTATTTATTTATTTTTTGCGGTACATGGGCTTCTCACTGTTGTGGCCTCTCCCGTTGCGGAGCACAGGCTCCAGACGCGCAGGCTCAGTGGCCATGGCTCACAGGCCCAGCCGCTCCGCGGCACATGGGATCTTCCCAGACCGGGGCATGAACCCGTGTCCCCTGCATCGGCAGACGGACTCTCAACCACTGCGCCACCAGGGAAGCCCAGCACACATTTATTATCTCAGAGTTTCCATAGGTCAGGAGTCCAGGCCTTCTGTTCAGGATTTCACAAGCTGCAATAAAGGTGTTGGCTGGGGTCTCAGCTGGGACTCAGGATCCTTTTCCAAACTCACGTAGTTATTGGCAGAATTTATTTTCTTGCATCTGTGGAACTCATTGAGGATTGCTTCTTCAAGACAAAAAGGAGAGATTCTCTGCTATTTCTTTTTATCTTTGACCTGCAGACTCTCCTTTAAAGGGCTCACCTGGTTGCCAAGGGAGAGAGGGGTGGGAAAGGGATGGATTGGGAATTTGGGATCAGCAGATGCAAACTGGTATATATAGGATGCATAAACAAGGTCCTACTGTATAGCACAGGGAACTATATTCAATATCCTGTGCTAAACCATAATGGAAAAAGAATGTATATATATGTATAACTGAGTCACTTTGCTGTACAGCAGTAATTAACACAACATTGTAATTCAACTTTACTTCAATAAAAAATAAATTAAAAAAATAAAATCAATTGCTTAACAAAACAAGGCTCACCTGATTTGGTTAGGCCCACCCAGGATAATCTCCTTCTGATTAACTCAAAATAAACTAATGTGGAACCTTAGGTGAAACGCCTTCACCTTTGCCATATAATTTAACCTGACCATGACTGTGACACCCCATCATAATTACAGGGTCTACCTACATTCAAGGAGATGGGATTATACAGGGGGTATACACTAGGGTCCTGGGATATTAGGGGCCATCTTAGAGTTCTGCCTGCCCCAGGGAGACAGGAAGAAATAAGTGTAGAAAATGAATACTATTTGTCAATTATTTGTTATTCATAATATCTCCTAAAAGAGATTCCCTTCTTAAAAGAGATTAAATATTGCTCCTGAATGCAAACGATTAGCTTTGATTGGCTTTATGTTATTTTTTTCCCCTCAAGATCATTCATACCCTTCTGAATAACCTTAAGAATGATTACAGTTATGGTAATAGCTACTGTTTCTTGAATGCCTAATATGTGCCTGGCATTTTGCATAGTACTTTACATATAATATTACATTCGAACTTCACAACAAGTGTATGAGGTGGGTATTATTATACCCATCTTGTAGATGATGAGAAGATCCTGAGGCTTAGAAATCTTAAGTCACTTACCTAAAGTAGCACAACTGGTAAGGAAGGAGTCAAGATTCAGACCCAGAACTGTCTGATTCTAAATCCAGTGCTACAGAGAAAATAATGGGAATGCAGATAGCAGGGAAAACTGCGTTTCCACTGCTAGCTCTCCTTTTTGAACAGTCAGTCACTTCTTATTGAATTGTTTCCTTTAACGATAAATGCAGCCATCTCTGAAGATATACATATATATATTTTTTTTTTTTCAACTCTGTTAAAGCATTTTCTATCAATTAGAAACATTCCCCGTATCAACCTTTTCCCTACTTCATCTCAAAGGCTAAAAAAGGGATGTACAATTGTGAGTAGCTGACTTGTGCCTCTTGGGTAAGCTTCTGATTTGAAGAGTGAAAATGCATTTGGAAACATGAAAACGTGTACAGGTGACACTTCCCTAGAATGCAATTATTGTATGCAGTTGTTATACATAACCTCAGATGTCTGATTGTTGGTAGTTCTTCTACTATTCTATACATTTGAAACAATTTGCTGCCTGAACATCTAAGTCCCATGTGAAAGCGAGCTCCTGTCGGATTGAATATTGTTCTCTAAAATGGGGGTCCCCGAGCAGTTGTTCTTTGAGACCAAATGGCTAACCGCTCTGGTGGTTGCCTTCCTGGACGGCGACTCAGAGGGGACAAAAACGTCTCCTGGGGGAAGGGACATAAAAGGGAGGGAGCAATCGCCCTTAAGGAAAAAAATGCATGTGGAGCCGACACAGAAGTTTTCATCAAGAGAATGCCCTCACGCCCTTTGTCTCTAGTTTTACTCGAAGAGAAGCGAATACCATGATCTCCAGGGGAAAATCTGTGGACCCCGGTTTAAACAGCAGCATCTTCAAACGTGCAGGGCTAAGTAATTAACGTCGCCACCAGGGGGCAGTAAAACCACAGCGATGCTGGAGTAATAATAAGCTTGCCTTTATTGTGTCCAAAACATCTCCAAGGATAATCTTAGGTGAATGGATTTTGTGCTACTCATGGTCAACGATGCAATTAAGAACGAATACACTACATTTCTACTTTAAAGTAACAATAGTAATCAGCCTATGCAGCTGGGCAGTACAGCTGGGCAGGCTCTGCGGGGAAAACATTATTCCCCTCTGCTACCTTCCCCCATAGAAAGAAATCTTAGCCTTAAAAGGGATTGTGATGGGAATCATGGGGTGGGTTGGGGGTGGGCATAGACAGGAGCAGGGAAACTTCCAGACAAGAAAAATGAAGCCCAGCGACATGAAAAGTGGATCATCCAGCACCATTCTCCTAGAAACAGGCTCGGACCCCAGAGATCCTGAGTCCCATCTACTAGGAACCCCACAGGACTGTGCAGCCTTCTCAGTGAGGAACGGGGTCACCAATCATATTCTTTGTGTGCCCACAGTATTTAACACGGGCGTAGTGAGTTCCTAATAGGGTCAAGGCATTGAGGTATACTGGAGGGAATAATAATAATATAACAACAATAATAATACAGACATGACCCCTGCCCCCAGGAACTTAGGGTCTGGTGAGGATACAGATAATGAGTTAATGATCAGACCAACATCTAATCACAACGATATAAAGGAAAGTACAAGTTAGTGTGAGATCATATAATGAGATGGGAGTGGGGGTTAGACACTTAACCTGAGGCTTGAGGGGAGAGACAAACAAACAAAAACCTGGAGAAGAACATTCCAGGCTGACACCAAGTTATACTGGTTTAGAGAGAGAGAGGCTGGTGCCATTGAGTGCAAAGTGCCCTCTAGGCCATGTCAAGGGTTTGGGATTTCATTCTAAGTGCAATAGTAAGTGTTGAAGGGTTTTGTACAGAGGACTGACATGAATGCAATTATATTTTTGTAAGATCAGTCTGGTTTCTATTTCGAGAAAAAATTGAAAGGGAACAAGAGTTAAAGCAGGGAGAATTATTAGGAGGCTGTTATGGTCCCCCGGTGATAAACAATGAATGCCTAGTAGTGAAGATGGAGAGAAGTAAACAGATTCCCTCTGTAGTTTGAGTGAGACTAGATCTACCGTTGTCTTCGATGTTAGGGTTAAGGGAGAATGAGGCATCAGTGATGACCTCCCCAAATACTGGGCACGTGACAGGGTGGATGGGTGACATTTACTGAGTTGGGGGAGGCAGGAAGAGGGACAGAGATAAAGTGTTCGATTTTAGACACGATAATTTGGGAGGTCAGGAAACCATCCAAAGGGGATATAAGGTTAGAGCTCAGAAGGAAGGTGGGAGCATATTCAATTTTGGGGATCATCTGCACAAACCCCGAGAGTAGATGAGGTTGCCTAGCAAAACAGGGTTGAAAGAGAAGAGGTTTGAAAAGTGATCCCAGGAAGACTCCAGTATTCAGAAGACAGGCAGGAAATGGATTCATGCAAAAGTGACTCTGAAGGAGCTGCCAGATGTGTTTAAGAAAAGCTAGGAGAAAGTGGTATCATGGAAGCCAAGAAAAGAGGATCTTTCAAGAAGGAGGGAGTAATCCACTGTGTCAAATGCTTCTGAGTGATTACTACCTAAGGTAAAGCCTGAAAGGAGAATTGGAGGAGGATGGTTGCGGGGTGGGGGGGAATCAGAGCTGTGAAAGTGGGGACACAATGAGTCAGTCACTGTACAGATGGGCTATGTCAGGTGTCCACTTGAGGTTGGAAACCATGAGTTTATAGTGATATCAATTCTCTCATTTGTATAATCACTTTGACTGAAATGTTCAAAATCAGGGAGTACATACCCCTCCCCACCTTCCCCGACACACATAGCAATGTGCCACAGTGGCCACTCAAAGCCGCGTGATAAACATGGCCCAACTTTCGGAAGGTAAATTTACATGACAATAATTAATTTAAAGCATTTTTATTTAAAACCAAGAACACATATAAAATGGATTCGAACACAAAGTTCAAATAGATTTTGATAGAAAATCGGAGTATTTAAAAAAATTTTTTTTAATTGAAGTATAGGTGATTTACAATATTGTGCTAATTTCTGCTGTACAGCAAACTGATTCAGTTATACATATATACATCCTTTTTAAAATATTCTTTTCCATTATGGTTTATCATAGGATATTGAATATAGTTCTCTGTGCTATACAGTAGGGCCTTGATGTTTATCCAGTCTATATATAAAAGCTTACATCTGCAAACCCCAATCTCTCACTCCATCCCTTCCCCAACACCCTCCCCACGGCAATGGTTCTCTATGTCCATGTAAATCGGAGTATTTTAAACAGGATATTATGATTTCAAGAAGTTTCTCCAGGCCCTCCCTCAAATTCCTAAGTGACTTGCTTGCTCCCCTTTGCAGATAAGGGTTCCCGTGTGAAAAAGTTTGAGAACTAATGACTTAGGCTATAGTGGGTGTGGGAGTCCCATAGAAGCCAAGTGGAGATTAGGAACCATATTTTTGGACTCCAAAGCATGTGATTTTTCTACCTTCCCACATACATCTAAAGATTGTTCTTCAAGATTGTTCATTTCTGTGTTAGAATGTTCTGTTAAACTGTGTTCTAAATGATGCATACAACAATCCTGTATTTCTTTTATTGAAGAGACAATTGTGAATGTGGCTCCAGATGCTGGCTATAAATAGAATTTTATTAAACCCCGTGGCAACCCTGGCTGCCATTTGGCTGGTGGACTACTCAGCTATTTGGGGCCTTTCTTTTGGTAAAATTCAGAGCTGTGCAAACTGGGCTCAACATCGTACTAATTCTGGACGCTGTTTAGGGAAATACATTTGCATTTATATCATCCTTGCTGTTTGACAGATGAGTAGAAGGAGTCACAGAGGTGTTGCTTGCTTGAAAGGCTAAAACTCACAAGCAGAAGCTGCTAGTTTCCTATTCTGTCAGAGTAAATGGTGCTACTATTTTTGGTTCGGTGTTCTTTTCCATTTCTGGTTATAGTGATCAGAGAGAGACAAATTCTACTTTGTTTCTAAGATACTCTCTGATCTCTTTCAGGCAACTCACAAGCCATGTATTGTCGCTGAAGCTCTCACATAGTAAGGTCCTTGGGTGATGGTGGCAGGTGGGGGATTAGTGCTAAAGCCCATGTAACAAAATAAAAAGGAAATATTACCTCAAACTCTGTGCCAGGAATGATGATGAAATCTGTGGACTTAACCCTTCTTTAATAACTTGTCAAAACCTGTTATCTCCTTAATGCTATGCCCTTTGAAAAGAGCCAGAGGTGACTAAATCTCACCGGTAATGAGTAACACTGAAAAAGCATTTAAAGAATGTTTAAAAGGGTAAAAATTATTTTAAGCATTTAGGGAAACCCAAAATTCTATCTATATGCTAAAAAGGGTAATATGATAATGGAGTCTAATAATATAGTAGTAATCAGATTAGGGAACAATTTAGGAGATAGGAGACTGGGAGCCAGTGACATTGTCATCCCAGGAAGGGGCTTGGTTTCAGGGGTACAAGAGAGGTGCACAAATTCCCTGCAGTGACTGAGAAGATAGGTGGGGGGGAAAAAAAGCAAATTAGGAGGTTGTTATAGATCCAGCCAGAATTTTCTATCATGTTTTTCAATTGGGAGGGTATTTTACAAGGCAGGGCATATGGATAGAAAGTTACCAGTCTCCTTCTAGACATGGAATGGCCTCTCTGTGGCAGGGAGACTCCAAAGCTGCTCCTGCCTCAAATCCCCACCTTCCAGTACACTTGCTTTTGTGTAATCTTCTCTCCTCGAGTGTGAGCTGGTCTAGTAACCGGCCTCTAATCAATGACATCCAGCAAGACGATGGGTGACCCTTCTGGACTGAGCAACATAAGATGCTCCAAGTTGCTGGCGGACTCTCCGCCGCCGTCTTTGATGAAGCAAGCTCTGGGCTGGGGAAGCTCTCGTGGCCTCAGGAACTCAAGACAGCCCTTGGCCAACAGTCAGCAAGGAACTGAGGCTGCCAGACCAACAGCCTGCAAGGAACTGAATCCTGCCAAAAACCCCATGAGCTTGGAAGTGGATCCTTCCCAGGTCAAGCCTTAAAATCAGACCCCACCCCTGGCCAACACCTTGAAGGCAGCCCAGTGAGAGACTCTGAAACAGATAACCCAGTTACACCATGCTCAGACTCCTGACCGTGGAGTCCCAACTGTGAGATAATAAATGCATGCTAAGTTGGAAAAAAAATACCACCTTCTAAGGGCAGGAATTCATCATGCTCTCTCATACTTGCATCCTTTGCCCACCTATCCCTTCTGCCAGGAACGTCCTTCCTCATCCTTCCCTTCCGTTTGAAAGACTCCAAGTCTTTTTGCGATAGTCAGCCATGACATTTCTTCCCGGAAACTTCCTTGAATAGTCAGGCTTTTCCCCCCTGTGCCTCTTTGGCAGCTTGTGCCATCTCTTGTCACACGTGCTGCATCGTCATCGATCAACGATCGGTATGACTGTTCACTAGACTGTGAGATCCTTGAGGGCAGGGGCTGAACATCTCCATCTATTTCCTCAGCATCTACCAGAGTGTCTACCCCAGTGTTTACAATAGTAGTACCTGCCAACTGGATAAACTGTGTCCAGAAGAAAAATACCCAGACTGTGACTTTGTAAACATGCCAACGATCACAAACTCACCCTGGTCAAATCTCATTGTCTTAGAGGTTTAAATTAAGCAAAAGACTTCCCAGTTTGTGCTGCTGGCCCACCAATTTTGAAATCACACTCATGTGGTTCATTGCATTAACATTTCAACACAGACAAAAGACCTGAGATACTCAGATCATTTATTGCCAGGAAAATTTATTTCAATAACAGAATGAGCCCTGACTGCCTAAGATGCTGCCCTGCTTTCCAACCTTTTCCCCACTTTGCATCCATCCCAGCTGTCCCACTTCCACATCCCTCCTCCTGCCATCATCTTTTTTTTTTTTTTTTTTTTTTGGCGGTACGCGGGCCTCTCACTGTTGTGGCCTCTCCCGTTGCGGAGCACAGGCTCAGCAGCCATGGCTCACGGGCCCAGCCGCTCCGCGGCATGTGGGATCTTCCCGGATCGGGGCACGAACCCGTGTCCCCTGCATCGGCAGGCGGACTCTCAACCACTGCGCCACCAGGGAAGCCCTGCCATCATCTTTTGTTTCTCTGTTGCCCACCCCTCTCCACCATGGCCTCCACACTAGGCGATATGCAGAATCATTAATAGGGTGCCTAGATGGTAAAGGTAGCCCCATTACCCTCCCTGGTCTGCCAGTGAAATTGCAATCTGTGGACACCTCCTGTACAATATTAATTAATATTAATAATAATAATAGGAGCTTTATGCTGGCTCTTCCTTTGCTTTGCAGTACCAACCAGTTACAAAGCCTCACAATGTTGTGCTGGGAGATTTTTTACCACTTGGAGGTTAAGTGCATGAGCTCCAGTTAGACTATCTTGATTCAAAACCACTACTCCATTTGCAAGCTGTGACACTTTGGGCAAGCTATTTCTTTGTGCGTAAGTTTCCTTAGTAAAACAGGGTGATAATAATAATGCTTACCACACAGAATTGTTTCAAGAGGATTAAGTGTACTGATATGTCCCAAGAGCTCTTGAAATAGTCCCTGGCACTAGATAACTGCTTTCTCTCATTGAAGATTCCAAAGTTTGCCAAATAATTAGAAATGTGGTAAAAGGGATCTACATGGTAAGTTCTGGCCAACACAATGCTGGAGAAACACCATACCGGAAGCATTCAATATTGTGCCTTTGGGCAAGTCCAGGTTATGTTAATGGATGCAGTTTCTTCAGGTTTTGATGCCTATCTCTTATTTTCTTGCCTTTTCTATTTGGTTAACAAGATAATGTTCTTCCTTCAGGTATCTCTGCATCCTGGCACCTTTATCCCAAGGATCTCCCTTGGTAATCATCCCTTCCCTCTATGAGAAAGGATAAGTGTTACCTCCAGTTTTTCAAATGTGAAAACGAAGGCACTAAAAGATAAAATAGGAACTGATGGATATACTTTGGCGTAAACTTATTTAAAACCCTTTTAGGCGCAAGGTTTCCTGTCACAGCTTCATGAATAATGGTAGTCCACATTAATTTTTCCTTTTTCTGAAGCCTATAATTTGCTCCTTGCTCAATTAGACACTATTTTGTTGTTCTCTGTTTCATGCATATTAGTTATGTTTCATCAAGGATGCTGGAAACTTCCTAAGGCTGGGGACTGTACTCTGGGCCACTCTCACCCTGTCCTAATCACCCCAGGGCCAGATACCAGATGAGCAGGGACAGCCCCTATGCCCCAGAGCCCACAGAAATTATTCAATCTAGCCAGTCCTAAGCCTGCTTCCTTACCAAGCCCATTATTTCCCTCAGAAACCACAATAAAGGCTCCTGCCAACTGTTTCCCTCTCTCTCTTTCTCTCTGCCCACTCGTCTTACCTCAGCGCTTCCTGTGTGGCTCTTCCTGGCACGCTGTGCCTCCTGTTTCTAGGAGACTGTGAGTATAATGAAAACTTCCTCCTCTCTGGTGACCATCTCCATGTCTGTGTGTCTTAACCACAACTGCCTAAAACAAATCCTGCTACCAACTGAATGCCAACTCAAATGGCTTAAACATTAATGAGATACAGTACTTCACATAGCAAGAAGTTCTTGGACAGGGAAGATCTAAGGTCCAGTTAACTCAGTGGTTAGATTATGTCATTCCTTCTGCCTTTCTGCCCTGTCTTCCTCAGAGGGTCAACCTTGACTTCGGCTAGCCTCCTCTGGGTCAGAAGATCGTTGCTTCTGTTCGAAGTATTACATCCAGATACTACTACAAAATGGAGTGGAAGAGGGACCATTTCTTCTATTTAAGGAAACATTTTTTTTCCATAGGCCCCTCCCAGCAGATTTATCCCATGTCTCATTTAGCCAGAACTGAGTGACATGCACACCTTAAATAATCATTGGCAAGGGGGAATGGACCACCATGATTGTCTGAGGCTCATAAATATTTATTCATGCGTCACAAAGAGGAGGGAAGGATACCCAAACAAAAAAGTAAGGGTCCTGCCGATAACGGAGAAGTTTGGATGGAACCAGCAGTTGCTACAATACACTTCCATGCTGATCTATCCTTTAATCTTAAGGAGATTCTCATTTGCATAGGAAGGAGTCTAAGAACTTAAGTATAGAATAAAGAGTTACTATTTCTGGGTTAATATATCAAAACACATTTTCTGGAACAACAATGTCCCTTATTTTCCAATTTTGTCTGCGGATGTAGAGTTCCTCCTGATGAGGGTCTATGGCGCCTGAAGACTCCTCTTCAGCATATTCTGCTCCAGGTGTCATCTTCCTTCCACTCTCTCTCCCCTCTCTTTTTTCTCTTTGCTCTGCTAAAATTGTATGAGTTTACTACAACACTTCTCTCTTCTTTCTTCCTGCAGTTTTACTTTCCAAGGGAATTTTGTGGCTTCCCTGACACACCTCCCTTCGTTGCGTCAGGACAGGAAGAACTAAGGTTTCAATTTGCTTCAGAAACTGAGCTTTGAGCTTGTTGCCATAACTTGACGGACTTTGGGATCACCTTTATGGAGAGGGGACAAATACGCACTGTGAGTATATAAAAATATCGGTGAGCCAAAAGGGTGGACTGTGGCAGACGGCACTCATCCCTGTTGTTCCTGAAATCTCTTCTCTACCAAATCCTCCAAGTGTCGGTCTCTTCCATCCTAATCTTGCTAATTCTGCTAATGAATGATGACTGCAAGGGAAATGTTTGACAACCATATCCTGCGTGACAACGTCTGTGATCCAGTCTCTTTATCTAAGAGGCTTGAAATATTTGATAATCCAAATTAGAACCAGGGCTATGCAGAGGGTTACAGTTACTCCAGACTTATCCCAAAGAAAGGCCAAAATTAGCTATGATGTGGGTGCACATGAAATCTATGAAGCTTCTTTCAGCCATCTCAAGAGCAGACAAGGACTTCCTGATGTCACATGTGTGTTATCATAGCATCACATGGGAGGCAGAATCACCGTGCTGAAGGGTGAGGCCTGGAGCCAGACTGACCTGCGTTTGAAGCCTGACACTGCTGAATCACTTTGAGCAGCATCCACACCTTCCCTCACCTCCATTTCCTCTTCTGTAGGTTGGTGATAATAGTAGGATCGTGGTAAAGGACAAATGTTTGTAAAGCCCCTGCCTATTACCGTGCCTGGTATGGAATATGTATTTGATCAGTGGAAACTGCTACTATTATCACAAAAGTGTATACAACTTAAGTCATCACTTCCTGGTCTTGATTAATTGGGTAAATAAGTCTTCCTTATTTCTCAGCTTCCTTAGTCTCCCTGAGGGTGAATCTTCCCAGAAGACAGAATTACCTAGAATGCCTCCATCAATACTTTCCCATTTTCAGATTAAGATCAGGTGTTATCATTTTGCTTTGTATTACTTGTGAACATAAAATAAAATCCTAGCCATTTAAATGAAAACAATAGCATCTATATTAAAAAATCTATGTCATAGGTTAAAGTATTAAAAGTGACAGCAGGGCTTCCCTGGTGGTGCGGTGGTTGAGAGTCCACCTGCCGATGCAGGGGACATGGGTTCGTGCCCCGGTCCGGGAAGATTCCACATGCCGCGGAGCGGCTGGGCCCGTGAGCCATGGCCGCTGAGCCTGCGCGTCTGGAGCCTGTGCTCCGCAACGGGAGAGGCCACAACAGTGAGAGGCCCACGTACCGCAAAAAAAAAAAAAAAAAACTGACAGCAAGGGCCAGAATGAGGTTTTAGCAATATCTTAATGGTGCACTAAGAAAACTCCAAAATATTTGCTTTATCTCCATCCTCAAGTCATCACTGGGAGGATTTTTATTAATAATACATGGGACACCATATCAGACTGACAGCTGGGACTAGCTGTCTAAAATTCTTTTGGGGACAGGGCAGATATAAACAAACCAACCAATAAAAACTGTAACCAGGGAGACTTTCTCCATGGGAATGTGGTTTAGGTGGAAAATTCCTATGCACCCGTTAAATAAACTATTTTAAGTTTGTTCCTGTGGCATAAAGGCCATTTTCTTGTTAGCCAACATCCAAATGGCCTGTGCTAAACATGGACCTCCTAAACACAGAGGATATTTGCATCACTCCATATGACATCCAGACGAGGCACTAATAGATGTCCGAGTAATGGGGACCTGGATAATTTTAGTTTCCCTTGATTTGCTTTCCATTTAAATGTGATAGAATCACAATATGAGAGGGCAAGACATCTGAGAGATTATAGCCACACAAATACTATATGAGTTTAAATCTCAGAAAAACCCACCGCACAAAGACAAATGACCAGATGATATTCTGCTTCAGATGCAGGGAACAGGGCTGCAGTCCAGGTGACTGGAGTGCTTTTCTTCTCATTCTAAAGCTGCTCGATATGTGTAAAATATCGTCATAGATTTAATACAGTTAACTACCCTTACCCTCACAGCAAATATAAGTGCCATGATAAGTGGTATATCTGCTAGAATCTCATGAAATTATTGCAAGTCAAGATGATTGGGGGGGGATAGGGAGGGTGGGAGGGAGGGAGACGCAAGAGGGAAGAGATATGGGAACATATGTATATGTATAACTGATTCACTTTGTTATAAAGCAGAAACTAACACACCATTATAAAGCAATTATACCCCAATAAAGATGTTAAAAAAAAAAAGATGATATGAATGGTTCAGAAATGAATGTAAAATGAAAGGGTTCATTCATGAGAAAATATGGTATATATTGAGTCTTACGTGAATTCACTTTAAAACCTGTATTTTTGTGTTATGGTTTCTTCTCAAAGAAAAGTGCTTCAAGGTCCATCTTTAATGGCTGTTTAAACATCCTGTGTCTGAATTAGCAGCCTCCTGGGACTGAAACGTGACCATAATATGTTCTTTGTTGTCGAAGGAAGCTTCTGTGGCCTATTAATTTCTTTCAGTAACTGATATTTACTTTGAACAGGACTGTGGAAGAGCTGTGATGATGATTCAGAAGACAAACAAGTGAAGGAACAAAATAGCACAAGATAGTAGTTGCTCAGGTTATGCTGAGGCCAGCTGTGTACACATGGAATTAAGAGAGGGAATGATTTTGGACCAGATTGGGGAAACTTTGGACTTGGAGCTAAACTGATTCTTCAACTTCAATTTAATCCTCAGCACAAGACAAATAACAAGAGCCTGTATTTTCCCTTATCCCATGGTTACCCAAACACAATTATATCATACAAAAGTGACCACTGGCAACTTCTCTAATGGGGACCTGGACGATTTTAGTTTCTCTTGATTTGTTTTCCATTCAAATGTGATAGGATCACAAAGAAGGCAAGACATCTGGGAGATTATAGCCATGCAAATATGAATATGTAGTCAATTGAATATATATTTGAATATATGTATTGAATATATATAATTGAATATTTGTGTTTGAGTTCTCCAGAGAAACAGAGTCAATAAGATATATATGTATATGGGGAGATTTATTGTAGAAATTGGCTCACATGGTTAAGGAGGCCAAGAAGTCCCACGATCTGCTGTCTGCAGGCTAGAGGACCAGGAAAGCCAGTGCTGTAATTCAGTCTGAGTCTGAAGGCCTGGGAATCGGGGGGACTATGGTACAAGTCCCGGTATAAGTCCAAACACCTGGGAAGCAAGAGCACCAGTGTCTGAGGGTAGGAGAAGATAGATGTCTTGGCTCAAGTAGAGAGAATGAATTCACCGTGTCCCCATTTTTTTGTTCTTTTCAGGCCTTCAATGGATTGGACGATTCCCATCTGCATTAGTAGGGTTGACCTTTCTTCAGTCTACTGATTCAAATGCTAATCTCTTCTGGAGACACCCCCAGAAATAATGTTTTACCAGCTGTTCCGGCATTCCTTAGCCAAGTCAACACATAAAATTAACCAGCACATGTGATGTCACTCCTGTGGTTATGGTAAATTTTACAAGATTTTATCTTCCTCCTTCTTAGGAGGTCCATGTTTAGCACAGGCCGTTTAGATGTTGTTCTAGCCTCTCCATTCCTCTCTCTCTGTGTCTCTTTCTTGTTAGCTTTGAAGAAACAGGCTGCCATGAATCCTACAGTTGCAAGGAAATAAATTCTTCTAACAACCTGAGGGAGCTTGGAAGTAGGTCCTCCCCAGCCCAAGTCTCCAGATGAGAACTCAGCCCTGGCTAACAGCTTGACTGTAGCCTTGCAGTGGACCCAGCTAAGCTGTGCCTGGACTCCTGACCCAAAGAAAACCTTGAAATTCTTTAAGCAGTATAGTTTGTGGTTATCTGTTATACACCGTAGAAAACATACAGTTGATATTTCTACAGAGTAACTTTTTCTATCCTTTAATTTCAACCTTTCCGGATCCTTATATTTTGAATGTGTTTCTTATAAACAGCACATAAATAGAAAAAAAATCAACCATCACAGTATTCAATTAAATATATATGCATATATATGTGTGTGTATGTATAAAACCTATATATGTGTATGTATGTATGTATTCAATTGCTCTCCTTAAATCTTTGGAGTTTTACTCCATCCATCAGTACTTATTTTTAAAATTTTCAACACTATTTTTTTTCTTCCTTCTACTTGTCTCCCATTCTCTCCTTTAAAAAGAGCCAAGATATGAAACAATAATTTTTATTATTTGTTTTCTTCTCATTTGTTTTCTTGTTAACAATTTTAAATACACAAAGTGGCTAAGCCTTATATTTGATATTTACCTGCTTTTTACTTATATAGCCACTGAAAAACTTTCTCTCACGGTCAGTGACCTTCTACAGAAAAATGTCCCCACCCATGTTCTAAGTAAACAGTGGAGCATAACGCCAGACAATGCAGCCTGACTATGGAATGTGGGTAGCAACTTTGCAGCCCAGCCAGCCTGTCAGGGAAAACATTCAAGAGGGCTCTTTGTGTTGGAGCAAAGAAGCAGGACAGGACTAAGGGCAAAAGAGGTAACACAGGCCAAAGCTTGCTGGCATCTGTGGGATTGATTCCTACAGGTTTAATATAGCTCAAGTTAATTGAGCACATGTGGTTGTGAAGTCAAGCATCACTAGGATGGACTATTAAGATTGGCAATGGGGACCTGCAGGCAAAATGCTTGAAACAAATGTATGGTTTTTCTGATTTCTGCCTTAAACTATGTGAAAGCAAGTAGAGCAGAATGCTGAGGATTTTGTCATCAGAAGGAGAAAGGTTCAAACTATACTCTGTGTTTGCTACCTGAGCTATCTTTGGCAAGGTCACGGGGGAGATTTCAGACCTTGAATCAGTCTGGTGAGATAGATTCAATGGGGCAGACTAAATGCTCAGCACTTCATATAGACATTATCAATCCCAACTTCCAACTATATAAAAATAGGACCAGTCCATCAGGGGGTAAGGAGGCAATACATGGTACTCGTGAAGATCTACTTTGCTCCAGGTTTCTAAGGACTATGGCTAATTTAAAAGCAGTTTCTGGGGGCTTCCCTGGTGGCGCAGTGGTTGAGAGTCCACCTGCCGATGCAGGGGACGCAAGTTCGTGCCCCGGTCCGGGAAGATCCCACATGCCGCGGAACAGCTGGGCCCGTGAGCCATGGCTGCTGAGCCTGCGTGTCCGGAGCCTGTGCTCCGCAACGGGAGAGGCCACAACAATGAGAGGCCCGCATACCGCAAAAAAAAAAAAAAAAGGCGGTTTCTGGCTCCTCAAGCTAAAAAATCATATCACATCTTTACAGAGTCCTGCTTGCTACACAGTGTCTGCGTGGGGACATTAGCTTACGAGAGCCTCTGGTGAATATAACCACCTCAGCAATATCATTCTTCTATCAAACATTGTATTCAGATTCTTAGAAATCTGAAGCTAAAAATGTTCCTTCATCTTATTTGAGCGGAGGATTCTGAATTTTGTTACTTACATTATAGCTAATATTAATTAAGTTCTCATATATGTAAGGCAATGTGTTAAGCACTTTACATGATTTCATTAATCCTCTCATATCCTATAATTCAGGATAACTGAATTGTGGTTATAACAAATAACCACAAACTATACTGCTTAAAGAATTTCAAGGTTTTCTTTGGGTCAGGAGTCCAGGCACAGCTTAGCTGGGTCCACTGCAAGGCTGCAGTCAAGCTGTTAGCCAGGGCTGAAATAGTAATATTTTGAAACTATATATGGAAAAGCCACCCCATACACCTGAGAACATCAACCTAGAATGACTAACACCCAGGCTTACTCCAATAAAATTCCTGGACCTTAAAGAAAAGGGGAAAAAATCCATTGGGCATCTACCTAAAAAGAACACTCAATTTATACAGGAAATTAAATTGGATTATTGTCAGACCTTCTAATAACAACAGAAAATAAATTGTATATATATAATATTAAAGAAAGAAAAATGTGAGCTAAGGATTTTATATCCAGCAAAACTGACTTTCAAACATAACTAGGACAAACTAGTAAACATGCATAAATGCAGGGAATATTATTCATATGACTTCCTCCTGAAGCATCTACTAAAGAATGCTCTTCAGACAACCAAAATAACTAGAGAGATACTGACATTTGTTAATACTGGCAAACATTAAGTGTACTGTTACTTTTAGAACTAAGACTAAAAGAGGCTCAAAAGGAAGAGGATATAGTATGTAATGGATATATGCTCTGACAGTGTAGATACTGGACAATTGTGAAAAATGGGGAGAGTGTGAAAACTTTAAAAAATATTTTCAGTAATTACATGGGTGGTGGTAGAATTAGCTTGCTTTTATGAGACTGTTGCATATGCTCTGTGGTTTAAACAAATAATTATGGTGTATTCTAAGTCTATTGTCTATTGTCCTCAGTATTCTTTGGAACTAGGATTCTTAGTGTGGAAGAAAGGAGATACAAATGTAATATAGAAAAGTTCGAGTAAAAAATCTGTAATCTTGAATTTAAATAGAAAATGTCAGGAACTAGGAAAATGGGACTCTGGGAGCTGAAGAGAATGGAGGAAGTCATGACGAGAAGGAGCTTGAGGAAAGAATCCCATAAAACTCTCCGTGAAGTCCCAACCTGTACATGCGTGTGGCTGATCTGAAACAGAAAATAAAGGAGAGAACACTTCCCAACTCATGTAGAAGATCAGCATTACCTTGATCTTAAAATGGGACAATGACAGTACAACAAAAAACAATATCCTCCATGAAAGTAGATGCCAAAATTCTCAGCAAAATATTAGCAAATGAAATCCCACAATATGTACAAAATAAATCACATCTACATGGATTTTATCTCAGGATGCAAGTCTGGCTCACCATTTGAGAATCAGTGTACTTCACCATATTAGCAGACTAAAAAACAAAAACCACATGAGCATCTCCAAAGAAACGAAGAAAAAGCATTTGACAAAATCCAAAACAACTTCATGATAAAAACACTCAGCAAACCAGTAACAATAAGGAACTTCCTCAACCTGATGAGCATCAACAACCTGCAGCTAACACCAGAGTTAATGGGAAAATGAATGCTTCCCCCTTGAGATCAGGAGCAAGACAAGGATATCCATTTTTATCGCTTCTATTCCACATCACAATGGAAGACTTAGTTCGCGCAATTAGGCAAGAAGAAAAGAGGCATACATATGGGAGAGGAAGAAATAAGACTATCTCCCTTCAGAGACAGTATAATGATCTGTATAGAAAATACCAAGGGGTTTACAAAACAAGCCTCTAGAACTAATAGGTCAATTTAGCAAGGTTGCAGGATACAAGGTCACCGTACAAAAATCAATCTTATTTCTAGATACTAGCAATAAACAATTGGAAACTGTAATTTAAAAAAATTACCATTTATAATAGCTCCAAAATTAAATATTTAAGTATAAATATGACAAAAGACTTGTAGGATCTATATGCTAAAAACACAAAACATCATTTAAAGAAGTCAAAGATGCAAATAAATGGACATGCTTTGCTAATATGTTAGAAGACTCAGTATAGTTAAGATGTTAATACCTCCCAAATTAATCTGCAGATTCAATGTAATTTTAATAAGAAAATAGCAGAATTTTTTGTAGAAATAGACAAATTGATTCTAAAATTTACACAGACATCAAAAGAATTAAAATAACCAAAACAATTTCATGAAAGAATAGAGAAATCACATTACTGGATTTGTATGACTTACACTTATTAAGGGTGGTGTGATTCTTGCATAAGAATCACATAGAAAATAAATCTAGAAGTAGACCAACACAAATACGGCCAATTTATTTAACAAAGGTCATTCAATGGAGAAAAGATAGTCTTTTCAACAAATGGTCCTGGAACAATTGGACATCTATATACCTCACATTGTAAACAAAATTCAACTTAAAATAGACTTTATATTTAAGTCAAGAATTTTTTTTAATTACAAAACTTTTAGAAGAAAATGGGAAAAAAATCTTTATAATCTTATTAGGTAAGGCAGAGTTCTTTGATATGACACCCAAACCGTGATCCATAAAAGAAAAAATGATAAAGTGGACATCATCAAAATTTAAAAATTAAAATATGAAAGGCAAGGTTAAGAGAATGAAAAGAAGCCACAGAGATAAACTATTTGCAAATCTCATATGCATCAAAGGACTTGTATCCAGAATACATAAAGAACTCTCAAAATTCAATAAATAACCCAATTTAAAAGTGGGACTGGGATCTGAGTAGACACTTCTCTAAGTAGGATATAGGGATGTCAAACAGGTGCATAAAAAGATACTCAACACCATCACTCATTAAGGAAATGCGAATTAAAACAACAATGATATACTACTATACATCTGTTAGAATGGCTAAAACAAAAATAAAAGTATAAAACTTGCAATTCTTGTGATGGCAAAGAAACAAGGCTGGTGGGACTGTGAAATGGTGCAGCCATTCTAGGAAAGAGTTTGACAGTTTCTTACAAAGTAAAACATGCCCTTACAGTCTGACCCAACAATCTTACTCTTACGTATTTAACCTAGACAAATGAAAACGTAAGTTCATCAAAAAACCTGCACATTAATGTTTATGGAAGCATTCTTCATAATCACTCAAACCAGGAAACAACCCAAAGGTCCTTCAGGGGGTGAATGGACGAACAAAACTGTGGTAGCCCATTCAGTGGGATACTAAGCAATAGAAAGGTACCAATTACATGGATGACTCTCAAATGCATTATGCTGAATAAAAGAAGCCAGTCTCATGGTTACATGCCATACCGTTCCATTTATATTACATGCTGGAAAAGGCAAAACTCTAGAGATAGAGATCAGTGGTTGATAGAGGTTAGGGGTGGAGGAAGCTCTGAATACAAAGGCAGAGCATGAAGGAATCTGGGGGCCAATGGAACTGTTCTGTGTCCCAGGCGTGATGGTGGTTACATAAATTTATGCATGTGCTAAAAGTCAGTGAACTGTACAGCCCCAAAGTTAATTTTACAGTATATAAATATTGAAAAGATGGATAAGACTATACTTGTATCATAAAGAATTTCAAGAAATTGGTTACTATAAAATTTAAGATGGTGGTTGACTTTCTTCGGGAGAGAGAACACGGAGGAGCTTTTAGAATGGTTGGCAAATTTCTGTTTCTTTACCTTATAATTATTCATTAGGCTATACCCTCGTGTGGTCTTCTCTATCTCTATTTTATTTAACAATAGAAAGGTATATAGCTATTGAATCAATAAAATTTTAACAAAAATTCCAGTATGGTTTTATATGGAACTTGTCAAGAAGAGCAATTCTTAAGTACTGATAATGTTCTGTCTCTGAAGCGGGATGATAAATTTTTGAGCATTCATATCATTAGTATAGTTTAAACATTACACATATTATTAGTATAGTTTACGCCGTACACATATGTTTTATACACTCTTTTGTGTGTGTGATCTATTTCACAGTAAAATCCTTTTAACTGAACAACACTTGGAGCATTTTCAAATATGCCAAATGACAGTATTCTATTTATAAAGCTGACATTTTCCTAAACACTTATTTTATGCCTAGTATGTGCAAGATCTTTTCAGGTAGACAAGAAAAGTACAAAGCATTACTTGAATTATTTTACATGGAGAATGTATTCATGTTTTATTCCTGTAAAAAGATAAGTAGAATTAAAAGTAAGAAAACTACAAAGCTTATTTCCTGCTTCAAAGAATTAGAATCTTATTCAGGAGATGAGAACACGAATGATGGTCTTGGAGAATTGTCAGACCGATCTTCTGGACCTCCTGCTATGAGTGGTGACTGTGTAGATGAGTATACAGTGTGTCGAGGATGTGTATTTTGGGGAAGAATTGCTGCAAGCAGTTGAATCTCAACCTGCATGGGTATTCATCCCAGTCATACTGAAGTGAAAGTTTATTAGACTTTTAAGTCCACTTGTTCCAGGAGAATGTACAAACACTGAACGACGTATTTTAAGTTGAAATTCAACAGGAACATAAGCTATCATAAACAGAAATTTATTTTACAGGCAGCTTTTCTTACGGGCAGAGTGGTACTTATTCCAAATGGCAAAATACATCTACTTACATATTTAGCATTAGGAAGCTGAAGGAAGAAGTAAGATTTTGATTTTTCTATTTTGTTGTAATTCATTACACTTTATTATCATTCACCCGCATTCCGACTTTCCCCCATAACCTCGATACCTTAACATTCTTCTCTCTCTTTGCCATCCTTTTAGAAATGGGACAGCCTAAGATTATTAGCTTACTGTTGACTCAGAAGTCAGTGGATCGCTGTTCTCGGGAGCTCTTTTGGGGGAAGTACTAGAAGTGACTCCCATTGGGATTTCGGCATCTTCTTCTGAGCCTCACACATGAAGCTGAGCATGACTAGGGGACCATATAATTTAATGTCCACTGGTAATTTCTTGAGGATAATGTGTGTAAACTAGGACTGTCCTGGACAAACAGGGACATAGGGCACCCTGGGTGTACCCAAGCTGTAAGGTACAGAAGAGAGCGACCAGGAGGGCACTGGTAACTGAAACGGTGACGGATGAGGCACTGTGGATGTTTGGCCAGGTAAAGAGATGGAGGCAAAGGTGCGATGACCACCTGGCCTGGCTTCATGCTTTGGATGAGTAATTGAATTGGACAACCTCTATGCGTCTGTACAGATTCCTATCACAGAAGGAAAAGCACAGAAGCATCAAGGCTGTGAGTGTGTGTTGCATGGGAGAGTGTTTCATGGTGTGAGAGTGTGTATGTGTGTGAAGTGTGTGCGGCAGAAGTGGCTTTTGTCAAGGTCCTTCCCTCTCCCCCCACCTTTTGCTCACTTTCTGGATCCTGCTCTATTTGTATAAGGATACTGATCTTTTATAGAGTCGGCCCACGCCTTGCCTTACTTGAGTAGCCATAAAATCTGCTATTATTTCTAGAGGGTTCAGCGTGCCTTTTTCTTCCTGAGTCGTAACAGCTTATGAAGTTACACCCGTGGGTCATGAGCACATGTGTGGAGGTGCTGGCTAGATGAGATCTTTGCTTGAGTGCCCAGAGACAAGATCAGAGGGGACAGAGGGCTTCGGGATGCACTGAGAGAATAAATCCTTGATATATAGTGAAACAGAAGCAGGAATTCCCCAGAAACCATCTCACCTAAATATGCAGCTACTGTGTCCTCACCTCTTTTTCATCACACCTTTGCTTGTTGGTCTCTAATATACATACATCTAATGTTCTTTCATTCATTAACAACACATATTTATTGGGTCCCTACAAAGCACCATTCTAGAATGCTGGGGACAGAGTGGTGAACAAGACAGGGGACTCCATGCCTTTGTCATGGTGAGGACGACAATAAACAAACACAAACAGTTGAGATAATGTCAGAGAATGAGGTGTGTCACAGAACCCTAAAAGCTTAATCAATATTTATTGAGTGTTTACTCTCCATCAGACACTGATTCACATGTTAATTCATTTAATCCCACCAACGCTTCTACGCTGCCACTGACATTATTATCATCCCCATTTTATAGAGGAGGAAACTGAGGCATAGAAAGCAAGATTAAGCCACTTTCCAAGGTCACCCTGCCAGTAAGTGGTGAAAGTAAAATTTAAATTCAGACCACCTAATTCTTGAGCCCACAGTCTTAGCCATTATGTCACGTGACTCCTCTACTGCTAGGAGGGCCATGGGTCAGTGGAAGGGTATAAAGTGCAAAGGGAGACTTAAAGCTATGGCTGGGTGAGGACCCTGCATTAAATAGGGTAGTCAAGGAAGACTTCTCTGAGGAGGCAGCATTTGAGTTGAAATCTAAATAATGAGAAGTAGTCAGATATGTAAAATACTGAAGGAAGAACTTTCTAGGCAGAGAAATCAGCTAATATAAGGATCCAAAGGCAGAAACAAGCTTGAATTGTTTGAAGGACAAAGAGAGGGCACTGAAGTGGTTATGATCTTCGTGAAAAGGGGATCCAGATTTAAGGCAGAAAATCTGGCTTACTATTTGAGTCTCACTTTCTTCATTTATAAAATGGAAATGACGAGTCGACCTTACTTGTTACAGAGTTAAAGGAGATCGTGGTAGCCAGTATGATAAATCACTGTTATTAATAATATGTCCACAGTAAATATAGCCAGGGTAGCTGGCCTTTTTCCGTAAAATCACATCTGTGTTACTTGTTAAAGCTTAATTGAGCAGGTCCTGTGTACCTAGCACAACACACATGTATTTTAAAGTCATCACATCTATTTTGGGAAGTACCTGTTATCTTCATCTTGTAGATGAGAAAACAGAGGATCTCAGAGGTTAAATAATATTTCCAAAAACAAGTATCTAATGTATGTGATAAGACTGCAGTCCTAACCCAGTTTTGTCTTACTTCAAATCACAAGTGCTTCTTCTACACCATACTCCTTTGTAAACAGCAAACTCATCTACAGCAGGCAGGGAGCAATGTCTTGCTGTATTATAGCATCGTCTCAGATACAGACGTAATAAATCTTTTTTAGATGGAAGTTATGATGAAGATGATGATAATGTTGGACGGACGAAGATGAGGTAAAACAAAGTGAATTGGAGAAATGGATGGCTTTGGCCATGTTCCTGTCCTCAGCTGTCCAAATGCTTCTGACAAAAGCACACTCTTTCCACTGCTCTTAAGCTGTGCGGGCTTGGCCTGAGAGAATCAAGAATAAAGCTGATTGCAAACTTGGTGCATAACAGAGAAAATAAAGACATCATTTACTGACTGATTTGGACTAAGAAAAGATGTATTTACTTGCAGTTTATTATGTTGGATGTGACAGGCATACATTTGGGCTTTTTATTGAATGATGACTTACTACATACAGGAATTGGTGCAATTTGTAATGCAGATTATGTTTTTAAACAAAAAAGGGTGCAAATACACTGATGACTGTCACATGACTTGCTCTGCACTTCTCAAAAAGTGGCTTGAGCGTGGGTGGAACGACAAATATACCCTAGATGCACAAATGTAATTTCCAAAGAAGATGATTCTGGGCAGCTTCCAATTCAGTCGGGCAGATTTAGACAGAAGAAATCCATGGCTAAGAAAAGCTAAGGATCTTAAAATAGCCAGAATTGGAGTAGGATCATTTGAATCACTCCCATTAACTGCTGAAATGCCTCCAGACAGAGCAAGAAGGGCCACAACGAAAATCAGGATATGGGATGAGAGAGTACATGTCGCATCTCTGCAAGATTACATAAGTTAAACACCTGGGAATCCCATTTTTACTTCTAATAACAGGAGATGGGGGCAGGAGAAAAGTGGAAGAGATCTCCGTTCAACAGTGGAAAGCAATAGCATGAGAGCCTGGTCCACTGCATATTTTCTGAGTAATGAGTTTGACCTCATCAGCTTCTGGCATGGGGCCAAATCTTGTCTTGTGATACATTTGTGCAATTCCTCGAGGTCGCAGACTTGGGTTTTCCACTTGGAGCACATTTGTGAATTGACCCGAGGGCAAGATTCAGTCTACCTTTCCTGATAATCAACTACCATATTCATTTCCCTCAGCACATAACTGCACGAACAATCCAAGTTTCTTTTAGATGAAGGCAAATTCTATTAATTGCTTTTCTCTGTCTGTTTGGGCTTTACAAACGATTTCACCCAGGATTCAGCCATTAAGAAAGAGTGTTCATTCATGCTAATAACTTCCATTAAAGCTGCCGGTGCGTAATATCAGAGAGAATGTGTGACTAAAGGTGCAACCCATGCAAAGGTGCAAAGATTTGAAAATCAGTGGAAACATTTTTTGTTTTGTTTTTGTTTTTGCGGTACGCGGGCCTCTCACTCTTGTGGCCTCTCTCGTTGCGGAGCACAGGCTCCTGACGCGCAGGCTCAGCGGCCATGGCTCACGGGCCGAGCCACTCCGCGGCATGTGGGATCCCCCCGGACCGGGGCACGAACCCGCATCGCTGCATTGGCAGGCGGACCCTCAACCACTGCACCACCAGGGAAGCCCCAGTGGAAACATTTTTATTTCAAGACTTTTATTTGCCATAAGGGAAGGCAAAGCAGGGCAGAATATTTTCAAATCATGTGTCATGGCTTTCTCATGATTTAAAATTAAAGCTTTTCTTGTTTAACAGAGCCATAGCATGCATGACATGACACATCAGAATGGTTTCTTCTCACAGAATCTTGGAACTTCACAGTAAACTCCGCTATGGAGGTCCTGACTCCTATCTCCCCCACTTGGTAATTTACCAGGGCAATTTCCCCTCCTGCTGATGACGTGCAAACCCTGCAGCTCACACAGGCTGGAGAGCCCTGGCCCTCATGTGACAGCAAGTGCTACGCCCTCGTCCACATTTCAAAGAAAACCTCAGCTTGCCAGCTCTTGTCAAAAGTTCCCACAGACAGAGATTCCGTTTAAGGTCTGGGTGCAGCGTTGGAGGCTGGAACAATTCAGGTCTACACCGCAAATCCCACTCCCAACACATGCGTATGATCCAGGCTCGCAGAGAAGGGTAGTGCTTTGCTTTCCTAGGTGGTGAGGATTCCAGTCTAATTTTGGACAGCCCAGCATGGATTTCCTTACCTTGCCTTCCACAGATCTGCTTTTTCCTTCTCTGATTACCCTATGCTAATAACTTCCATTAAAGCTGCCGGTGCGTAATATCAGAGAGAATGTGTGACTAAAGGTGCAACCCATGCAAAGGTGCAAAGATTTGAAAATCAGTGGAAACATTTTTTGTTTTGTTTTTGTTTTTGCGGTACGCGGGCCTCTCACTCTTGTGGCCTCTCTCGTTGCGGAGCACAGGCTCCTGACGCGCAGGCTCAGCGGCCATGGCTCACGGGCCGAGCCACTCCGCGGCATGTGGGATCCCCCCGGACCGGGGCACGAACCCGCATCGCTGCATTGGCAGGCGGACCCTCAACCACTGCACCACCAGGGAAGCCCCAGTGGAAACATTTTTATTTCAAGACTTTTATTTGCCATAAGGGAAGGCAAAGCAGGGCAGAATATTTTCAAATCATGTGTCATGGCTTTCTCATGATTTAAAATTAAAGCTTTTCTTGTTTAACAGAGCCATAGCATGCATGACATGACACATCAGAATGGTTTCTTCTCACAGAATCTTGGAACTTCACAGTAAACTCCGCTATGGAGGTCCTGACTCCTATCTCCCCCACTTGGTAATTTACCAGGGCAATTTCCCCTCCTGCTGATGACGTGCAAACCCTGCAGCTCACACAGGCTGGAGAGCCCTGGCCCTCATGTGACAGCAAGTGCTACGCCCTCGTCCACATTTCAAAGAAAACCTCAGCTTGCCAGCTCTTGTCAAAAGTTCCCACAGACAGAGATTCCGTTTAAGGTCTGGGTGCAGCGTTGGAGGCTGGAACAATTCAGGTCTACACCGCAAATCCCACTCCCAACACATGCGTATGATCCAGGCTCGCAGAGAAGGGTAGTGCTTTGCTTTCCTAGGTGGTGAGGATTCCAGTCTAATTTTGGACAGCCCAGCATGGATTTCCTTACCTTGCCTTCCACAGATCTGCTTTTTCCTTCTCTGATTACCCAAAGGGGCCCTGCGTTTGTGCGAAAACAGGTGAAACTCACTGGGTGATGAAAGAGTGAGAGGGTGCTGCCCAGGGACTCTGCTCCTCAGAGATGCCAAGCCGCGTGAGCCCCGATGCTCTGCCTAGTCTTAGAGCTAGCTGGTCTTCTGACCCAGAGGTTAAGTTTGATTGATGGCGTTTGGTCTTATTTTGTTCTGTTCAAACGCCCGGCAAGAGGTGAAGTAGGAAAAAGGGACCCGCACTAACCATCCCTCCCCCTCCCCCAACTTACCTACACTGATCCCCCCACAATGTCACCACATCCCCCAGACGCCTCCAGGATAAACCTTAGGAGCTGACGGGTGGGGGGCAGTGGTGTGGTGGCAGAGGAAGGGGAGGTGAACTTGACCTCATCTAGAAGTAAAGAAGTGGCCTTAGGACAAGTTCCATTCTCCTTCAGCACAAATGACACTTTGGGCGAGCTCGTGGAGAACCTTAGTTTGCTTGGTGTGTAATAAAGTAGCACAGAGTGGGTGCCTTAAACAGCAGAAACGTATTGCCTCACGGTTCTGGAGGCTGGAAGTCCACGATGAGGTGCCAGTAGGGTTGCTTCCTTGTGAGGGCTTGAGGAAGATTCTGTTCCATTCCCCTCTTCTAGCTTCTGGTGTTTTGCTGGCTATCTTTGGCCTTCGTTGGCTTACAGAAGCATCAACCCAATCTCTGCGTTCATCTTCACGTGGTATTCTCCCTATGTGTGTGTGTCTGTGCCCCAATTTCCCATTTTTATAAGGACACCAGTCATTGGATGATAGCCCACCCAAATGACCTCATTTTCACTTGATTACCTCTGTAAAGACCCCCTTGCCAAATAAGGTCACATTCTGAGGTCCTAGAGGTTAGGACCTCAACATATCTTTCTGGGGGACATATTTCAACCCATAGCAGAAACCCTGTTTACTTTCTTTTCTAATTCTACTCCCTGTGTATGTGCAACCTCTAGCGCATGGGCCAGCTCCTTCCAAATTTGCTACTGCTGTTCCTGCAGGGATTCTGCGGATGCTTTTGGCATTCTTTGAACTTGATATTACATAGAAGAGTAAGAAGTTTTCCTTGCCCCTGGTTTTTGACTTTCCCATGCTTCTCCAGGCAGAGAAGAGCCAGTTCTACGACTGTTTACTTGATACTACTCTTGAGGGCCAGGACCATTAAGGGAAGGGGATGAGCCCTCTGCTCCTACATAGACAGAGGTAAGTTCTCCCCAGATCTGCCAGATACACCTGTGTGCCCCTTTCCACCTGCACATGAGGAGGATGGGGGAGTCAGTCGGCCAGTCAGTGTCTATGCCAGGATCAGAACTCACTTTCTGTGACCTGCTAGACTCTGGACCTAGCCAGGCTGCCTTCAGGTTGAGAGGATGCTCTGGACCAGCTCACATCTACCTGGATCACCAGGGCCCATGTGATCCTTTACATATGTTTTTCCCTCAGTAATTTTTTTTTTTTTTTTGCGGTACGCGGGCCTCTCGCTGCTGTGGCCTCTCCCGCTGCGGAGCACAGGCTCCGGACGTGCAGGCTCAGCGGCCATGGCTCACGGGCCCAGCCGCTCCGCGGCATGTGGGATCTTCTCGGACCGGGGCACATTCCCGTGTCCCCTGCATCGGCAGGCGGACTCTCAACCACTGCGCCACCAGGGAAGCCCTTCCCTCAGTAATTTGATTCCTCACCTGCCATGGTTTTAACCAGGCCCTATGTGCAAGTGGGCTCTGCATCCTGTCCCCATCTGAATTCAGCACCCCAACTTCCTCTCCAGAGCCATTCTATCTCTCAGAGAGCCAGGAGGGCAGTGGAGGTAGGAAGGAATGCTGGTCTTGCCTTCCTCACAGGATCACTGGCTGGAACAAAACTTGCTGTGACCCATGAGATGTTTCACAAATGTCAGGTGTTACTACAATTAGATAGAGCTGATGAAATCACACGCAGTGTAGACAGAGTGCTGTGTATTCTTGCCAATGTGTGGTCTTCACAATAGGTCTCTGAGTTACTGACCATTTCCATTTTACAAATGAAGGGACAAAGATGAGTTTTAATGAAGCTGTACAGTTAATGATGGATACGTTTGAGATGCAAAGGTAAGATTTCTGATTTTGAATCCAGTGTTCTTTGTAGTATCCCGGGAGTAATGGCCATGAAAACACGCCATTCAGATCTTCTGCTGCAGGAAGCAAAATTGAATGACGGTCAAAACTGCTGTGCTCCAAATCCACCTCTGTGTCCACGCCCAGGCCGCGCTTACCAGGAGTCTGCTCCAGGCAAGGATCTGGCTTGGCAGAGTCCTAATGCAGCCTATTGCTGTGAGACTCCTCCCACCGGGGACTTTAGCTTAGGGACTCCATAGCTGCTAGACCAAGATTGTCTTAGAACTGTGCTGCAGTATGAGAGTCTGCCTAGCCAACCCTCCTTCCTTTCCTTCTCTTTCATAGGGGTTAGCCCGGCATCATGTTCTAAAGACTGTTCCCACCTCCACTGACTCTCTCCTCTTTTTCCCTCACAGCCTTCTTAGCCCAAGAAATCTCTTACATAAGTGAGACTCCCAGTAAGTCTCATTCTGTCTCGTTATTTACTTCTCAGAGGACCTGAATGAACATGCCAGGCTACCCCACTCTACCTATGAAAGGAGTTCAATGTCAATTCATTATTTAGGGAGTATCTTTCATGTACTTAATATTTGCAAGGCCTGGCTGGGGGTAGGGGAAGGAGGCATAAAAATGGCAAAGAAGGAAAGAATGAGGGGGAGGGACGCAGAACCATGATAAGCCATGGTCCTTGCCCCCAGGGTAAGACTCCTGCACATGAAACGTTAGGGGGATATAAGACAGCTATGTCATCAAGCGCCAACTTACATGTGGAAGAGGGTGAGTATTGTAGGAATCAATGGCAATAAATATTGAGACCTGGAGTTTTCAAGAAAGATAAGTTGTCAAGGAGAAAGGATAATGCTGGCAATTGGGCTTTGAAGGATAAGTAGGATCTTTATAACTAACAGGTAGATCAGTGGCATTTCAGGAGAGGGAAACACTGCAGGTAAAAGAACGACCTTCCCGGGATACAGGGAGATGAGATACATGAACATGGGTATCCTTTGGGTTCATACACCTCTCTGTGCTTCTGTTTTCTCCTGTGTAAAAATGCGAGGTGATATTACCTACTGTGCACAGGGCTTTTCTGTCAGTTAAAGTTTTAATATGTATAAGGCATTTAGAAAAGTTCTGGGGAAAATACAATTTAAGGGTTTGTTAAATAGATTGGTGGAGATGAGTCTATATTTGAGGAGGCAGAGGGAAGGAGTTTGAGGTTAAAAAGTGGAAACAGTCAGAAAATTAAATGCCTCATAGCAGGAAATGAGAGCCACTTGTTCAGTGAGGAGTAATAGTGTGATTAGAGATTACTTTAGGAGAGTTTTTTGTTTTTTGTTTTTTGGCAGTGATAAGAGGCAGACATTGGAAATGGGGAACCTGGGACCAAAACGACCACACCTCAATACATATTTATTCTGTTCTGGGAGTATATGTACATGCCTATGGGGAATGAAGAAAAGAGGAAAATTAAACATGATTCCAAACTTTAAATCATGAGTGATTGAAAGGGTGTTGGTACCATTAACAAAGACAGAAAAGATAGCAGCTGAAGTGTATTTAGGGAAAGAGATACAATTTTTGGAAAGGATTGGATGTGGAAGGAGATCTGAAGTGAAAATATCTAGTGAGTAATTGAAGATGTGGAACAAAGTCGAAGGGAGTTTTCAGATCCAGATTTTGGATTCATTGACATTAGCTGTCAACGACCTCATGGCTGAACCGCATAAGGGCACTGCCATGCTGGCTAGAGGGAGTTCCTCAGAGCTGGTCCTAGTTCATGGTCTCACGAAGGCAGAGCAGCTCAACGATGCCTGAGCTAAGGATCCATGTGATACCTTCGTCAACGTGTAAAGTAACTCGGCAGGTATGGAAACAACTAACAGTTCATTGAGCTTTAAAAACTCTCCATCCTTATTTCCCAATTTTCTTTCTCAAGTGGGGCTATATGTGGAATATCTCCATGAAGAAGGCTGTATTATTTAATTCCTTCATATGTAGCCATACCACTATCTGGATTGGTATATTATTTTAGCTCACAGTCATTTGGAAAAAGCAGAAAATATTTTAAACATAATCATTAGTCTGGCTTCCTGGCCTGTATCTTCTAGTTTCAAGTCAGAAGTTTTCAAACTTCTTTTGGCTGTGACATTGAGAAATGTATTTTACATCACTAGATACCTGTACCTCAACTGAAACCATTACTATGTGCAGTGCCCTTCATTACCTTCTTTTCTCTTCCATTCCAGTCTATTTTATTTATTTTCAAGAGTGTTCTTTACTACCCACTAAACCAATTTCATGACCATGGATGGGTCATGACCGGCAGCTTGAAAAACACTGGCTCAGCCTATACAACTGTCAGCTGCAGGCTGAGCTCTAGTAAGTCAGCAGAAACTTTCTCAGCTGAGTAGATCAAGGTCGAGGCACACTTGCTGCTCAGCTGACTTTCACCTATTCTAGCAATCAGGCTCTTGCTTTGTTTCTTGTGCTCCAATTCCAATCCGGGATCACTGTTTGGGGCTCCAGCACAAGACCCTCTTTGTGATTTATTCTTCTTACACTGAAGTCTTTTCGCTCATGTGGTTGTGTTTCCACTGCATGCTCTCAGATTTCCCCAACACTGACTTCAATTGTCTAGCAGCTACCATAGCACCCTGCAAAAGTGGTCTTCATTGGCCATTGAATAAATACAGGTATGGTCATTGTTTGCTGCTTGTTACTGAATCAATAGGGTGCTAACTTTTTGCCCCCTTGAACTTCTGGCTAAGCCCATGGGAGTCCTCTCAGGAGCATCTCTGTGCCCTCTGCAACCCTCCTTGAGTTAAATGAACCCCAGCTCTGCCGCTAAGGGAAGAAATAGAAGTCTGAAGCCAATCAAATGGGGGCTCTAGAATGAGAGGCTTTGGGTGACAGGGTGACAGGAAAGCACAGAGCATCTGAGACGGAAAGTCAGGGAGGCAGTGGAGGAAGAGGCTGGTACCAAAGACAAGGTTCGCGAGAGGAATTGGGGCAGCGTAATGAGTCCCACAGACCAGGCACTTATTTAGTGGCTTGTTCACCTCCAGCTCTATAACTCACTTCGTACCTCCCTAAATTTGGAACGATATTACCACCTAATAAACCAGGCTGTTGTAGGCATAGATGAGATAGCAGTTAGTGCATTTAGCAATTATTATTTTGTGATTTTGCTTGCAGCTGAGTTTGATAACAGCTTGAGTACAGAGTTCTTAAACTTCGCTATGGCCAGCCTTAGGCAGATTCTGGTGTCCTCTTTTCTTCTTTTAATATTCCCCTCCTTCCCCATCTCCTACTCTCCTAAAAAGGAATCTATATGAATTATTCCCGCTAAAGTAGCTGGTGGTAACGACGTGGAGAGTTTCCCTATCCTATGGATGTTGGCATTTTAAGAGAAGACTAACTCAAAAGCTCTTACTAACATAATTGAACAAATTGCTACTAATGGAATTTCAGGCATTAAGATGAAAGTGGAGAGTACATTTTGGCTGAGACGGTCTCATTGGTATCTCTCAAAACATTGTAATTGGGGTAGAGTTCAGGTTTAGAAGTTGGCACCACTCATGGCTTCTATTTATACATTTAACCTTGACCCTAGTATGATATAAAGCAGACAAAACATTTTTTCAGTTTTGCTCAAAGATCAGGATTTTTCATATTCTTAGGAAAAACCCAGTGAAATCAATCACTGGTTTGCCATGAAACACTGGTCAGACTAACTCTGACAACAGTTTTTCAAGTAAAGTACTATATGTGGAAAATCTGAGTAAGTCATGTGTAATTAAAAATGGATTAGGTACTCTTATCCCAAAAGAGTCTTATCACACTCTTTTGTTTACACCTCTCTCAAGATAGTGTATATGTGTGTATTTGGTGTGATGTGTGTGTGTGTGTGTGTATATATATATATATATATATATATATAATCTGGATATGTTTATAATATTCAGACATATGCTCATAAATATTCAGTAGGCAATTTATACATAACTGAATAATTTCTATTCCTTAGCATCACCTGATCTGTTTATAGAATTCCTGTTCTGTCCCAGTTGAGTGTCACCTCATTAAGCTCTTTCCAAACCCCTCTCAGCTAGCATTCTGAATATGCCTAATGCAACTGATAAAGTTTATAGAACTGCCTTAGTTTTCTATGGTTGTATAATAATTGACCCAAAACTTAGTAGCTTCAGACAATGCAAATTTACTATCTTTCAATACTGGAGATCAGAAGCCTTAAAAATCAAAATGTCAGCAGGGCTATGTTCCTTCTGGAAGCTTCAGGGGAGAATCTGTTTCCTTGATTTTTCCAGCTTCTAGTAGCTGCCTGCATTCTTTTGTCCATGGCTGCTTCTTCCATCTTCAAAACCAGCAATAGAGTAACTTCAAATCTCCCTCTGACTTTGTTTCCATCATCACATCTCCTCTGACTTTTGACCTTCCTGCCTCTCTTATAAGGACCCCTGTGATTACATTGGGCCCACTTGGAGAATCCAGGGTAATCTCTTCATTTCAAAATCCTGAAATTAATCACATTTGCAAAATCCCTTTTGCTCTGTAAGATAACAGGTTCCGAGGATTAGGACATGGACATTTTTGGAGGACCCTTATTCACTCTACCACACGTAGAAAAGAAAAAGTTTAATGTAATAATTTTATGTCCGTCAAACTATTTCTTGCAAAAAGAAGGAATGGAGTTTCCTCATGAGGACACATATGCCGGCTCCAACCCTCTTGGTGCCATGCTTTCAACGGCTTTATCATTTGAAACGCCGAATATATACAGGACTCCAAAGAATGAATACAGGAGACTGCAAACAGGCCTCCAAGGTTGGGGAGTCTTAAAAACAAAACAGGAAATACTTTAAAATTATTAATAATTTAGTTCCCTAACTTAATTTCTAAAAGTGTTCAACCTTACATGTGTAGGATAAAAAAGCATTGCCATCTTGATATTCTCCCCAGTTAAAGTCAACATATTTAAAATCACTCATTCTTTATTAAATCATTGATTTAACCAAGCAGTGCTTACTCAGCACCTGCAACATACCAGGCTCTGCACTGGGCACTGGGGCCTAATGTTGACCAAGATTGACAAGGTCTTTGCCTTCCTAAGCCTACAGTCTAATGGAGGATAGGAAAAGTAAAGAAGTGATTTTAATACTATATAGTAAGTGTGTGATAGAAATGTTTTACACTATTGTCCAGTTACACCTAAGTCTTAGTGCAGGGACTGTCTACTATCTCATCTCTGGGTGTCAGGGCCCCAACCCTCTCTGTTGGGAGAAGAATTTATGAGTATCCTAAGCTTTTTAAAAATGGAGGAGAGCAGTGACTACCCATACATTTCAGATGGAAAGCAACAAACAGTTGAACTGTTATAATGGAAGCAGCCAAGGACAAGATGAATAGCTAACACTTCACCACTTGGGTAGAGTGTCATATGCCCTAGAATGGCAACAGATGGTCTGCAGGCACTGGTTCAGCTTCAACAGGAATTCCTAGTGCTGTTCAGTCTGGTTAGCGATTCTTCTGTTGCTGACCCTGCTTCTCTGTATCTGTCCTGCCCAGTCAGGCCTCTCATTCCCAGCCCCCACCTTTTCTAAGGTCATGCCCATCTTCTACTCCACACTCCCAATTCTCCGCCCAACAGACCCTCTATTTATATGTAGTGGCGGGGAGGCAATGCTCCACTTTCCTTTTATCCTCTTCCTACTTCTATTTTTATGGTCTAAACTCTGTTCTCTGATTCCCTCGGGACTTCTCTTCAGATATTCAAAAGTCTGTTTAGAGGTAAAAAAAAAAAAAAAGAAATTCTGAACATTGACTGTTTCCTGCTTTTTAAATTCCTAATTTAACTCTCCTACTTTTCCTCCAAGCAAAGTAAATGCCTCTGACAAACAGAAAAGTCACGCAAGTATATGGATGCTGGGAAAAGAAAAGCACAAAGACAGACGTTTCAAGATATTATCATGTAATTAGTGTTATGGCAGGGAAAGTTCAGAATGCTGACGAGCCAACCACCAATCAGATTACACAGGGTCCATGAGATTGTTAAGAGAGTTGGACTTCATTGCAGAGCCAATAATGATCTTAAGCAGGGGGATGTCACGATTAAATCTCAGTTTTAGAATAGCAGTTTGGCGGCAATTTGGAGAACAGACTATAGGGAGAAAAGATTGAGTAAGAGGAGAACAGTTAAAATACAAATGTAGGATCGAAGTGAGAATTGAAGGTAGATTGCACTAGTATAATACAGTGGGGTTGGAAGGGATTGGATGGGCTTGTGAGATTTTGAGGAGGTTCAACTGGCAAAATAATGACTGACTGAATGTGAAGGACTGAGGAAAAAGAGGAGTCAAGGATGACACCCAGGATTCTGATGGGAGCACCTGGACGTCCCATTCCTGTGAGATTAGGAACACTGAAGGACGAGGTGGGGTGGAGGTGGGGAGACAATGTAGTGAGTTCAGCTTGAGGGGAGTTTGGACACTCAAGTGGAAAAGTTAAATAGACAGTTGGATATAAGATCTGGGGCTCAAGAGAAAAGTTTGGTCTGGAAATAGAGATTTGGAATTCATCAGGGTAGAGACAATAATTGAAACAAAAGGAATGACTGGGAATGTCTGGGAGAATTTTTTGGAAATGAGGGAACAAAATGCAGTCAACTTCTTTAATAGATATAGAATAATTTAGATTTTCCATTTCTTTTAGTTTCAGTCTAAGTTATATTTATCAAGAAATTTGTCCATTTCATCTAAGTTGTCAAGTATTGGCAGTCATAATATTTTCTTATTATCCTTTTAATATCTGTGAAATCTGCAGTGATGTTCCCTTTTTCATTTTTGATATTTGTAATTTGGAGCTCTAGTCAAGGCAATAAGACGAGTAAAAGAAATAAAGAAATTTAGATGGGGAGGGGTAGAAAAGAGGGAGTACGTAAAGGCACAAAAAAACTTGAGTGTAATGGATATATTCACTATCTTAATTACAGTAATGGTTTTATGGGGCTATACCTGTGTCAAAACGTATCAAATTGTAATAATTAAGTATGTTCAGTTTCTTCTATGATGATTTTTATCTTAAAGCTAGAAGAAAACAAGGCATACAGATTGGAAATTAAGAAGTAAAGTGGTCTTGCAGATAATGTGATGTTTTATAGAGAATACTAAATATTTTAAAGAGTAACTACTAGAATAAGTAAATTTAGCAAAGTCACAGGATGCAGGATCAATATGCATAAATCATTTACATTTCTATAAACAAACAGTAAAGAATAGGAGAGTAAATTTTTAATTCCTTTAAAACAGAATTTAAAAAAATACTAAGGAGTGAATTTAATGAAAGAACACACAAGACATGTGGAGAACTATAAAATATTCCTCAGAAAAATTAAAGAAAATGCAAATAAATGGAAGAAAATACCATCTTCATGGATAAGGCAATTCAATATTCTCAATACGTCAATTGTCCACATATTTATCTGTAGATTTAATATACAGTTGACCCTTGAAGAACATGGGTTTGAACTGCATGGGTCCACTTACATGGCTTTCTTCCAGTGGTAAAGACTACAGCACTACACTGTCAGCAGTTGGTTGAATCCATTGATGCGGAACTGCAAATCTAGAGGAACCACATATACTAAGGGTCAGCTATAAGTCATATGTGGATTTTCAACTCTGAAGAGGGTCAATGCCCCTAACTCCCATGTTGTTCAAGGGCCAACTGTACTCTCAGTCAAAATCACAACTGAAGAGTTCATTCTAAAATGTAAAAGACCTAGAATAGCACACAATCTTGGAAAAGAAAGAGAGAGAGAGAGAGGAAGGAAGGGAGGAAGGAAGGAAGGGAGGGAAAGAAAGAAAAGAAGGAAGGAAGGAAAGAAGAGAAAGGAAAGAAAGAGAGGGAGGGAGGAAGGGAAGAAAGAACCAAGTTGGGAGGCCTACAGTGTATGATTTAAAGACTCAGTATACATCTCAGTAAACAAAACAGTGTGATAATTGGTGTTAGAATATACAAACGGAGCAGTGGAATACAACAGAGTCTAGTCATAAGCTCACATATATATGGTCAGTCGATTTTCCACAAATGTGTCAAGAGAATTCAATAAGGAAAGGAAAGTTTTATTAACAAAATAGTTCTGGAACAGTTGAACAAATGCATGAGGAAAATCAACTTTGAACCCTACCTTATGCCTCATAAAACTTTGAACCCTACCTTATGCCTCATAAACTTAATTCAGGCTAAATCACAGACCTGTACTTAAAAGCTAAAACTATAAAGATTCTAGAAGAAAACATAGAAGACTATCTTTGTGACTTGGGGTAGGCAAATGTTTCTCAGAAAGGACATAAAAACACTAAAACTAACAGGAAAAAAGCCAACAACTTGTATTTCATGAAAAAATTTTAAAGTCTTGTGTATGTATAACTGAATCACTTTGCTGTACACCTGAAACTAACACAACACTGTTAATCAACTGTACTCCAATATAAAATAAAAAGTTAAAAAAAAGATTACCTATAAAAAATGTCATTGTTAAGAAAATATTCCCTGTACGTATATCTGACAACTACAACTATCCAGAATATACAAATTAAGAACAAGGTTGAATTATCAGACCAACAGCTTCTGTGAGAGCCTACTAAATTTAAACGGAAGTAGGTACGGTTGACAGTCCTGTGGCACCCTGGACCTGGCCCTAAGGCCCCAGGGGAGAGATTTCTAATTAAGAAAGGCTTTCCCAGACAAAGACATCTCAGGACATGATTCACTCTCCTAGTTCCATTTATTCACGAAAATATGGTTACTAAAATCTTACCAAAGAACTTTTGTAAGTCAACTTATAACACTATATTTTCATGTAATATTCAGTTTACCTAAACCCTCTGAAGTTTGCAACTACAGAAAAACCCTGGAGGATATGGGAAGCTGCTCCAAAATATTTCTGAAAATCTTGCATGTGGTTTGGTAATCAGGGCTGTGGTAATTTTAATTCAATAAAGGATAAATATAGAAAGTTATCAGAGAGTCTAAGAATCTCAGAAGGAAACATTTATACAGTTTCTTTTCTCAGGGAGTCAGACATCAGAGAATTGGTTGGTGGGTCGAGTCACAAGGTTTATATAAGTGTTCGAATTCCTGTCTTTGAGTCTACAGTTTTCTGAGGATGATTGTTAAAGTAATATTGGTATATTGTAGAGACTTTGCAAGACCTCAGAAACTCAAAAGGAAAAAAGTACTTATAAATCCACATTCAGTTTTTCTTACTCCTATCATCATAGTTTAGATTATATCTTTCTCCTTTTCTCCTAACACTGTATTATAAACATTTCTCTATATTTAAAATTATCTGCAAATCATTTTCCTTAACTATTTCCCTAATGGTAGATATTCAAATTCTTTCCAATTTTTCTTTCTTTATGCAATGATGAATAATACTATAATGAACATCTCTGTTTATTATTTTTAAAATCATTTCAGAATATATGCTTAGAATCCTACCCAGAATTCTATGTTACTATGTCAATGGATATGAAAAAAAATGTTAAGGATCTTAATGTTCCATCAGACTGATTTCCAAAACCTCTGTCCTTTTATGAGTCCCTAAAAGTCCCTTTTCCACTGTATCTTTAACAGCACTAGTTATTCTCAGTTTAGAATCTATGCCAATTTAGTATGTGAAAAACACTCTCTTTGAATCTACTTTAGAAATGAGTAACTTTAGTTAATTTTCACTTATTTTAGTCACCCTTTCCCAACTTGGAATATATTTATTCCAAGTTTTAAAAAAGCACTTTCCTCCAGTGTTTTTGTACACTCTGATCATCGTTCCTATTCCGTCTTTCGCTCCACTTTCCTCCTCCCAATTATGAAAATTGGTTAAGATTTCACTCAGAATGTCCACCAGATGTTGATGTGGCCACTGGATAGGAATGTGGGGGAGGGATGGATACAAGAGATTGCCTTTATTTCTATTCATCAGAAACTCGTGGAAGGCTGGTTTGAAACATTCTTATAGCAAGGATTGAATACAATCAATTTTCTAAAATCTTCAGAAGAGCCTTCATCTGAATTCTGATGGCATCATGTGACTTGGGCTTCAGCTCCGTGACACTCCTCGTGAACTTCTCGAATTCCTGATTATTGCCTGGGTGTGGTTAGAAGACGGGGCACTCCATATTCCCAGAGGCATGGCATGCCTCTTACTCTTCTCTATATGTCTTTTGGCAGACTGCTAGACCATTCTTTTTTTTTTTTTTTTTTATCTTACTTTCCCAACCAGGGATTGAAACCTGGGCAGTGAAAGCTCAGAGTCCTAACCACTGGACTGCCACGGAATTCCCATGCTAGTCCATCCTTAAGCATCCAAATCTTGGGAATACAAAAACATCAGTTTCTTCTTCCCTGGAAAACCCTTATCCAATCAGGTCTCTATAGTATAAGAATAGACTATAAATGGGGTAGGTCACACTGGCTCATGTGACCAACTAGCGGCAGCCATTTAACAATAGGGTTTTCTTATTTTAATGAAAGGACTACACTGGGAAAAGTAACATGGGAGAACTAGACAGATAAAGATAGACACAGAGTCACAGAGATTGAAACAGAAAGAGTGGAAAGTCATGAAAAAGACACACTGATACAGAAAGACACAATCAGACACAATGAGAAATGAAAGATTGTATCTGTGTGTCTCAGTGTGTGTGTGTGTGTCTGTCTGTGTGTGTGTGTGTGTGTGATAGAGAGAGAGAGAGAGAAATACTAATGTGAAACGGGGGATTTAACTTTCAATATGCAGTGCTGACGTCCCAAAATATACCTTTGCCTGCAAGGCTCCTGCAAGTTCATTTCAGCACTTGGAAAGGCTGGCCTAATTTGCATGGTCTCTCAGAGGCTCCTGTGGTCCCTGTCTGTGAGGCTGTCCCCTTGTAGATGATTGTCAACAGGCAGAGAGCTGCTTCTGGACAGCAGGAGAGGACAAGAGGCATCCAACTATTGAGATGATGATTCCATTAGATGATTCTAGAATAAGTAAGTAACCAGCAAAATAGAATTCAAAGAGACAGAGCAAAATCCACAGATTAAACATAAAAGACAGTATTTATGGTTTTTGGGGTAGCCAGAAAGCCTTTGGGAATCCTAGAAAACAGTGACTAATTACTAATGAGGAATTAGGATCTTTCAGATGAGAGAGACCAGAAGGCTTGAGAGTTGTTCTTTGGTGGAATGTCTCCCCAAGGTCCTCCATGGAGGAAGTCCTACCTGCCAGCCTCTTCAGATTCCGAGACAAGAGGCATGCTATAAAAAAGCACTCCAAAGAAGAAAATGACTCAGATATTTCCTCTGAGCTCATGGGTTGCTGCTTCCGGAACAGCAGGTGGGCAGCACACACTATGAGGTGCTGATGGTCCGTTCTCGAGGGAAACACCTGGAAAATGTGGCAGTGGTTTGGGAACAGAGAGAGAAAGCAACTCTTCTGTGATGTTATCATCAGCTATTCACAGTTGGATATATTTGTCTTGGTTCTGCATAGGATTAGGAGCTAAAGTTCCCCCATGTTCATCAGAAGGAAGATAGGTGAGCTTGGAAATTGTCCTACATTCCCCCAACTTCCTGAGTATCCCTTAGGGATAGACTCTACAGAGTAACAATACAACCTTTGCTTGTTGATGTTTAATGAAGTTAACTGAGCTTGGCTGAAGGGTGGCATGTTCAGGGATTCTGAAAAGGAGCTCTCGTGAGACTACGTACGTGATTGTTTCCTTGTCAGCACAGGTTTGAGCCCATCTTTTTATCACCTCTGAGATTTCCTGGCTTTAGGGTGTGCTGTCCATGCCTCGTGCAGCAGGTGGAGCTCTATAACTATGCAGGGAATGACGTGTCTAAGCCTGGAGATTTTTCTTCTTTGATTCGATAGAGATCAGACTTTTTGGAGAGGGCGGAGTACCATGGACTATGGTGACACATTTGCTCTTGTGGGATTTTCTTCAAAGAAAGTGTTTCTTGATGCATTGCTTCTGAGAGTGTGCAGCTATAGAGTTCATGATAAGCATGTTCTCTTCTACTATGACTGGTATTCTTTGTAATTATTCCAGGTCAATTAAGTTTGGTTTGGAGGATTAGATTTATTTGTGTTATTAGTACACTCAGCACTGGTAATGATTAGTTTGCCAAGTGCGCGTTGGGGGGTTTACTGTTTAACTTAGAACCATATGATCATCTCTCTCCCTTTGCTCATTAGACCTTGAAGTCCCAGCTGTACTAAATCCTCAGGACTTTTACCTATTTACTCAGGTTTGCTTTCCCAAAGCAATGTAAAAAAATTATTTTGCTTTCTTCAAAAGGTAACTTTCTGGACTTCCCTGGTGGTCCAGGGATAAAGAATCTGCCTTACAATGCAGGGGACGCAGGTTTGATCCCTGGTCAGGGAACTAAGATCCCACATGCTGTGGGACAACTAAACCCGGGCGCCACAACTACTGGGTTCACGTGCCTCAACGAGAGAACCCACGTGCCACAAACTACAGAGCCCACACGCTCTGGCGCCTGCGCACCACATCTAGAGAGAAAAAACCCACACGCCATAGCTAGAGAGAAGCCCGCGTGCCACGATGAAGAGCCCACGCACCGCAACGAAAGATCTCGCAGGCCTCAACTAAGATCCCGCATGCAGCAACTAAGATGACGCAGCCAAAAATAAAAAAGAATATAAATAAATAATAAATAAATCTTTTTAAAAAGGTAACTTTTCCCAAAACATGGCATGTTTATCATCAACGCTGATAAAAGTGCTTATGATTAGATAAAAATACCGATAATAAATGTGTTAAGGAGAAATGACACATCCATATAGTCTTCTTTTCTCCTACTTTTAATGCTGAAAATTCTGTAAGAAATACTACAAATATCATATGATATCACTTATATGTGGAATCTAATTGTTAAAAGATACAAATGAACATATTTACAAAATAGAAGCAGACTTACAGATATCAAAAACAAACTTATGGTTTCCAAAGGGGAAACGTGGAGAGGGGGATAAATCAGGAGCTTGGGATGAACACATGCACACTACTATATATAAGATACGTAACCAACAAGGACCTGTTGGACAGCACAGGGAACTCTACCCAATATTCTGTGATAACCTATATGAGAAAAGGATCTTTAAAAAATGAATATATGTACATGTATGACTGAAACACTTTGCTGTACACTAGATACTCTCACAACATTGTTAATCAACTATACTCCAATATACAATAAAAAGTTAAAATATAATAAAATAAAAAGTATTACTGAATGAATGAATGAAACCTGGAAATTGAACAGAAATTTCTTGAAGGAGATAATGTCTAGAACATCAGTAACAATAAGGATACTAATGATGATGGCTAATATTTGCTGAAAGTTGATTATGTGCATTGTTTAAAATTCTCATTTGTGTCATCTTCACAAAAACTCTCTGAGATACATACTATGATTATCCCCATTGTACTGAACTGAGGATAAAGCTAACACACAAAGATAGGTTAAAAATTTGCCCAAGGAGGCTTCCGGGAAGATGGCGGAAGAGTAAGACGCGGAGATCACCTTCCTCCCCACAGATACACCAGAAATACATCTACACGTGGAACAACTCCTACAGAACACCTACTGAACGCTGGCAGAAGACCTCAGACCACCCAAAAGGTAAGAAACACCCCACGTACCTGGGTAGGGCAAAAGAAAAAAAGAAAAAACAGAGACAAAAGAATAAGGACGGGACCTGCACCAGTGGGAGAGAGCTGTGAAGGAGGAAAGGTCTCCACACACCAAGAAGCCGCTTCGCGGGCGGAGACTGCGGGTGGCGGAGGGGGAAGCTTCGGAGCCGCAGAGGAGAGCACAGCAACAGGGGTGCGGAGGGCAAAGCGGAGAGATTCCCGCACAGAGTCTTCCACCATTTGTCCTAGGGTACTATCTGTCCCTTTTTTTTTTTTCTTAATAATTATTTTTTTATTTTAATAATTTTATTGTATTTTATCTTATTTTGTTTTACTTTATCTGCTTTCTTTCTTTTTTCCTTGCTTCCCTCCTTCCTTCTTTCCTCCCTCCCTCCCTCCCTTCTTTCTTTCTTTCTTTCTACTTCTACTAATTCTTTCCTTCTACTTTTTCTCCCTTTTATTCTGAGCCGTGTGGATGAAGGGCTCTTGGTGCTGCAGTCAGGAGTCAGTGCTGTGCCTCTGAGGTGGGAGAGCCAACTTCAGGACACTGGTCCACAAGAGACCTCCCAGCTCCACATAATATCAGACGGTGAAAAACTCCCAGAGATCTCCATCTCAACACGGCAACCAGCTTCACTCAACGACCAGCAAGCTACAGTGCTGGACACCCTATGTCAAACAACTAGCAAGACAGGAACACAACCCCATCCATTAGCACAGAGGCTGCCTAAAATCATAATAACTTCCCAGACACCCCAAAACACACCACCAGATGTGGTCCTGCCCACCAGAAAGACTAGAACCAGCCCCATTCAAGAGAACACAGGCAATACACCATTGTAAAGCAATTATACTCCAATAAAGACGTAAAAAAAAAAAAGTTGCCCAAGATCATCCACTAATGAGTGTTAGAACCAAGATTCAAGCCCAGCACCACCCCAAATATGGAGGGGCATTCCAGGCACAAGGAATGGTAAGAGCAGAGGCAGAGTGTAAATCAATGTTTCCAGAGATCTACTAAGGAGGTTGAATTTTCTGCTGCAGGAGATCAGAAATCACTGAATTGCTTAATCAAAGAAGTGACATAGTTAGATTTGTATTTTAGCTAAGGCATTCCAATTGCTGGTTGGGGGCTAGTTGTAAACCTTGGGGGTAAGATTGCAGGGGTACTGAAGGATGAAGAAGAGTTCACCATGTGATATATGTGAGGAGACAGAAGGATTCGGGGCTCTGGGCAGAGTGTGTGTAAAGGCTGCATGATGAGAGAGTACAGCATTTGCAGGGAATCTGAAGTACTGCGCTCAAGCTGTAGCATAAATTGCAAGGGTAATAAGAGACAAGGGCGATGAGGGAAGATGTTGAAGTGGTAAATGGGGACCAGATTGAGGAGCTTGAACTTGTTTCTTAAAAAAAATGCAAGACCACTGAAGAGTTTTTGAGCACGGAGTGAAATGATTAAATGTATATTTCAGAAAGATCCCTCCATTAGGTAGAAGATGGATTGGAAACTTGCAAAACTGAGAGCAAGAGATGATGGCAACAAAAAGGGGGCACCAGAGCCTGAGAGGTCTTTAGAAGATGGAACTGACAGGACTTGATGATTGATCGATTGATCATCAAGTGGTGAGAGAAAGTAAGGAGAGAGTCGCCGTGGGTCCTGGTTTGTCCAGAACAGTTCTGGTTATGCCACAGTAATTACGATTAGCACCTCCCTTCAATCTCAAGAACACACTACTTTAAATGGTAAATTTTATGGTTCCTCCTGTTAGAAATGACAGGTGTCTCACAGAGTTTTGGTTTGAGCCACAGAATGGATGCCATTCACCGAAACAGGGAAAGAAGGAGTAAGAGAATGTCTGAGGATGAGGTGATGAGTCTAAATTCCAGACATACTGAGTTTAAGTGACTGGAGTTAGAGGACAGTGGGATTCTTGAAGATCTCATGATGTGTCAGGGCCAGAGATGTAGCTTTAGGCATCATCTGCATAAAAGAAATGGTATCAGATCCAGTGAATACTTTAGCGCTGCTGTCACAGCCGAGGCAAAGCTCTGAGACATTTTGTCTTTAGGACCAGATGGTCGGTGAAAATTTGGAGAAAATCAATTAATCGAATATTTTCTGGGTACCTTCCATTGAGTGGATGGATGTTTCCAGTACAGGGCTGGTTAGTGGTAGGCTTCTAAGTAGGGTCATCACGTAATGGGTATGACTGGGACTGCTAGCGGTGTCCCAGGGCGCAGGGTCATGCTCCTTATAGAAGAATTTGAGAGTTGGTTCTTGGCATGAGGGACCTTACTGTCAAGTTAGGGAGATACAGCTGACTATACCATCAACTCTTGTCGAGTTAGTGGCACATAAGAAACAATTAAAATGATGAATTTATTTTTAAAATGATGCATTTATATATTCTAAAGTTGGCAGTACAAACTAAGAGCGTTTTAGAATTTCCAAGCGGGGAGAGAACATCGTGGGCTGGAGTAGTGGCAGCCATTTGCTAACTTGGCATCACATTTTCCTGAGATGTTTTTTGGGAACAGGCGTAGAAGGATCGCCGTGAGTGGTTCTTTTGTAGGCGTTTATGCCAGCCCTTACACTGCTGTACACTGTCTTGCCTGATCACTGGACATCTCAGATGTATCAGCAGTAATGTCATTTCTCCAAAGAACCAGAGTTATAGAGACCATGTGGAAAGCTTCAGGGAGGTGTTGGGCCGCCGCATTCAGGAAAGGGCATCCAGAGCTTGGCACACACGACAGGTAAAAGCAGAAAGGGTGGGCTGAAGATGAGTCTGGTGTAGGTGAGAACCATTAAGGAAACTGGAAGTACTGGAGGGTTCATGGAGAGCAGTTATGCAGGGAAGGTTTAGGAGAGTCTCTTTTTGCTGGCGCTCTCTTCTGCAGACCTAGCAAGTTCCTGCTTATCTTGAAAAGCCACTCCAAATGTCATTACCTCCGTGGAGGTTTCTGTGATCCCCCAGGCAATTAGGCTGTCCTCTCTGTGTGCTTCCAAGACACTTACTGATACCTCTCACCATAGCATCGATCATATTGCTCTAATGGAGGCTGATTCCTCCATTAGACTCTGAGTTATTTGAGGACAGAAACTATGTCTTTTTTTTTTTCCTACCTCCTCAGGCCTGTAGTACAGTACTCAGCCTATAGAAGGAACTCAATTAACATTAGCAGATTAAAGATTTAAATGACAGATATGGTGGGACTCAGTTCTCCTACCAGTTAGGTTTACTCACTGTTCTTGGAACAAACTTCCCCCTGCTCTGTCTCTGCCCTCTGCACATCTACATTCCCTTCAGGGCAGCACCCTCCTCCTCTCTTAACCTCTGAATCTTGTGTTTTCTTCTATGCTCAAAGACCAGAGCTTCTATGCAGGCTTCCCTGGTGTGTGCCGTACCCCTTTGTCAGCCATCTTTGGTTCCTCTGAACTCAAAGACTCTCACTCTCCTAGACCTGAATTCCCCTATTTTACAGTGAAGAGATGGAAAATGGCTAGTGTGGGATTGGCTTCACCCTGAAGTTGGGCAACAGGCATTCTATAGAGTGAGAGCACAGCTCAGTGAAGCCCCTTCCCGTTGTCCAGGCAAAGAGGGACACAGGTGAACAATTGAAGGGAACCAACACAGAGGTCCTCTCTGTGCAATGGTAGTCCCCTTCTTCCTAGGCTCCAGCTGTATTTCTACATGTTTATGCGTCAAAAGTCTCCCAGCTCAGCCCTACAGCCGCCTTTGCTACCTGTGTTCTGCTTTGTGATTACAGTGGGTAAAACTCTGTCTAAGGGAGATATACGGACACCTTCTTTCTAGAGCTTGCTGACCTCCTTGCCTAAACTTCTAAGCACAGCCAACCATTAATAACGTTGCTTTTTCATTAGTAAGTTCTTAGCAGAGCACTATATCAGGTAAACCCAAATGAAAGTGCCAGGACAAATAGTTCAAACCCTTCAGTGTCTCTGAGTGGCTGTCCTACCTGTAGTTAAACTGAAAGGAATGATCATTGCTTTTGTCCCCTGGAGAGCTTTCACCAGTTTCAAAGTGGGCCAGTAACTCCCTGAACAGAAGAAGCAGCAAACTATATTTAAAGCAGTGCCTGCTTGTTTCTGTTTTAGCCACTTTGGCAAACCACTTGAAAAATGAAATCTTTTGGCCTAAACTCAGTTAAATCTCAGATGCCGTTGCTGTGCCATGATGATTCCAATGTAGCATCACCTTACATTACTTAAAGCTGTGACTGAGGAAGAATCCATGGGGGCCATTGAACAGAACTGGCTTGAAATTTTGGATCTTGTTTGTTCTTTGTGTTTGCTTGCAAAGAGGGGGTGTACATCAAAATACATAGCAAATGGGGGTGGGAGATGAAGGTAATTCATTGGTTTATCCATTTAACGAATATCTTTTTCAGCTCTCTGTGCCAGATACTACGCTAGGTGCTAGAAATAAAGTGATAAATAAGACCCAGACTCTGCTCTTGAGAGGCTCATGGGGATTCAGATATTTATAACTGAAACCAGAAGTCCTGAAAATATAAAGTGCTAGATGCTGTATGTGCGGGCACTAAGAATGCAGCACCTACACTTTTAGAGGATTCATTTGAGCTGGAACTTGAAAAACAAGTGAAGTTTGCTTGAGAAGAAGGACATTCTAGGCAGAGGAAAGAGCTTGTGAGAAGACAGAAGCATGAAAAGGCAGGGCATAGTCTAGAAGCAAGAAGTAATTGTAGGAAATAGAGTTAGAGTGGTGTGAGGGACATACTTTTAGGGCAGATTCAAAAGGGTCTGATAAACCATAGTAAAGACTTGAAATTTATTCTGTAAGTGCATGGAGTTATTAGTGATATTTAACAGGCAAGAGAGTCAGCGATATCTGGGAAGGAAATGTCAGTAGACTCCCTCATAGACAGAGATTCGCCCACTGTTATCACATTTTTTGTTTCAGAAAGAGAACACTGACTGAGGTGTGGAAGATAACTTTGTTCATGGAGACCGTGGGCGAGTTTAGGAGACTATTACGAATGTCAGATGAGAGGTAGTGAAAGTCTGAATTACTGCAGTTGGCAGTGGCAAGGAAAGACCAAATGAAGAGATATTTTGATGATAAAATGAACAGGATTCAGTCTGGTTAGATTTCATTGTGACAGTGAAGGAGAAATAAAGCAGGACTCTGATTTCCAACTTAGGTGGCTGTGAACTGCCAATGCTGGAATAGGATACAAGAGAAGCAAGTTTGGTCAAACATAGGGGAAGGAAGGATGAATGAGGGGAAGAGGACGAGTCGGACTTTGAACATGTCAAGTCAGATGTGTCTACAGAGCATCTTGGTCAATGGTTCACTATATGCGACGCCCAGCCTGCCCCAGACCTGAGGAATCAGAATGTCTGGCAAACAAGCACGTCTTTAAAATAACTCATCAGGTGATTTCGAGAAGATCCTCCCACCTCCCCCTGGTTGAAAGCCACCTAAGGTGGCTTCCAACTGCCCTCAGAATAAAACCCACATGCCTCTCCATGGCCTAAAAAGGCACGTGGTTCCTGGCCCCTACCTCCTTCTTTGACCTCATCTTAATCCCCTCTTCACTCATCCACGCGAGCCCCCCGGCCTTGTTTCTGTTCTGAAAACTCCCAAGAGCTCTTCCTGGTCTTAGAACCGTTTCTTACATTGTTGACACTGACCTCCCAGATCTTTCCTTTTACAGCATTTTTGTGTCATCAAGGTCTCAGCTTAAAATTCTCTCTTCAGAAAGGACTTGTCTGTCTATCCAGCCTAAAGTAAACCACCCTCCCTCCTCCGGTCACCACATGTGACCCTTTTTGTTGTCATCACAGAACTTTTATTATCAAAAAGTATGATGTTCTCACAGACATAGAAAACAAACTTATGGCTACCAAAGGGGAAAGGGGGTGAGAGAGGGATAAATAAGGAGCTTGGGATTAACAGATACACACTGCTATATATAAAATAGATAAACAACAAGGTCTTACTGTATAGCACAGGGAACTGTATTCAATATCTTGTAATAGCCTATAATGGAAAAGAATCTGAAAAAGAAAATATGTATATTTATAACTGAATCACTTTGCCGGACACCTGAAACTAACACAACATTGTAAATCGACTGTACTTCAATAAAAACAAAAAACCAAAAACCCAAAAGTATGTTGTTTAAAGTTTGGAGGGGTTTCGGGAGGCTGTACCCACCATGTACCCTCCATGAAAACAGGTGCTGCTTTTATAGCTCTAGTGCTTAGAACAATCATAGAACATAGTAGGTGCTCCGTAAATATCTGCTGAAGGATCTAATAAGGGAGGGAGGGAAGGAGGAAGAGAAGGAGGGAGGGAGGGAGGGAGGGAGAGAGGCAAAAGGAGAAGGGAGAGGGCACTACAGGAGCCCAGAGCATTGACTCTAACTCAGGACACAAGAACCAGGGATCTTCTGAAAGAAGTGAGGTCAAGCTGAGTCTTGAAAAACAAAAGAGATTCCCACTAGGCTGAGAGAATGGACTGTTTGAGCTGGAGTGGTCAGAGATGAGGCTGAGAGATGTCCTACGGCAGAGGTTGGGCCCTTCTGTAGGAGACCACAGAACATCCCTTAGTGGCTGAAATGTGATGTTCCAGGCCTTTCTTCTGGCAAATCTGGTGACTGGCTCCTGTTTCTGTGACCTCTGCAGAGTTGACCTGACATGTCTCTGTGTCACCTCTGACATTTCTTGGTCTGGTTTTTCCTATTAAATTCCTATCAACTGCAAGTATGCAATTAGAAGCAGTAGTTTGAAAAAAAGGGGGGAAAAAAGAACTTCAAAAATATCCTATTTTTGGGTCAACCCATCTAGGAGCCTCGTCTCTACCAAGAGAACTGGGCTCTGAGTGCTCTGTGTTGTCTGTTAGATTGAGCCACTGCTGTGTGCTGTTTGTGCAAGATGTTGGCAAGAAGAATGGCGAGCGGTTGCTATTTCTCTCGGCCCCTCTGAAAAATGAGATGCCTATCTCCCCAGGGCACTCAAGAGAGCCAAATTCTAAATAAAATAGAGCTGAAGCTTCATGAAGACTGTTTTGTACACTGTATTCAGAGGACTTGTTTCTGCTGGTTTTCTTTAACTGGCTTTTAGAACTTACATATAAAGCTTTCCCTACTTTCCCTGCCTCCTTTTCCTCAGATCATCCCCCTTTTCTATCCTTTTCTCTTTAACTCCACATCAGAAATAAAAATCTCACAAATTTAGAATCATTTAGTTCAGACATGAAGATTAAACAGGCACAAATTTGAAATAATAAGAGTCAGACTTGTTCTTACTTAGAATTTGCCAAAACCTATCACCCTGGTGGCTTTTTCCATAGGCACATAATGTCAGTGTGATCACTATTTTTCTCTGAATAGATTTCCTTTTTAATATTTTTTACTCATCTTAAGCGTTATAAAATCATGAATAAGGTGCTATATTTATAAATTATCCGAAGTCTCATTAAAATAATCAACTATTAAAAGTAAAAATATGTCCTTCTCAATAAAGCTGGGGAAAAAAAAATCTGTCCTTTACTAATTTATCATCTTATGAAGCTTCCAGAACTTGGGAGACACTGACCCAAGACCAAGATTGCAGTTTACATCTGCAATGGCTGACCTCATTGCTCCTGAAGATTCTGACCCAACCATGGGATTTTACGTGGCTTCTCCAGGCATGTTTTCTCCTCTTTAATTGGGATCCAGTATTACTCAATTCTAGAGACTGTTTTGCAGGTTGATCAATTAGTTGATATTCACAATCATGCTTTGTCAATCAAGAGTGTCAAAGGCATGCTAAATATCATGATTTTGAAAACACTTTATAAGCAGCAGTTACCCTTTACGTCTAAAAGAAGAAAGACCTCTTTCAGGCATCTAGAACTCTGTCCCTCCCTTCCCTTCTCCTGCTGAATGTTTTATAGTCCCCCCAGTTTTGTGGCTTTTATCCACGGTCTTTCTAGTTTTTCCTTTGGGGCTTAGTGCTACAGATCACACCAGTAGAGTTTGTCATCTCGCATTTGTTCTGAAGGTATTGCTGCATGTTTCGTAACCTTTGTCATATATCCATTTATCTAGTTTTAGAAGGCAATGAGGTGTTCCATACCAATGAGTCTTTAGATAATTAAAGCTTATCCTCTGTAAGCTTCCAAATATTTTTAAAAACCTCAACCGTTTTGATAGAAATCTTTCTAAATATATTACACGCTTGATTGCCTTCTTATATAAATGTAATATAATTTTACCCTGAGAGATAGCAATATGTGTATAGTAGAAGGAGAATCTCAAATCAGCCTGTATTTGTCTATATTTGTGGTTTTCTCTTTGACCCAAGAGTGACACCATCACATGCTAATTAGGTTGACTTGTTGTTGTTCTGACTCCCATGCTCTGTCTTCAAGGAGCTCATCACAGTTTTATGGGGGAAGTGAATATGTCAAAGAGATAATTAGTGATAAATATTGTGAAAGCCTAAGAACACAGACAGTCAAGGACAAGTCCTAGTCTTATTGGAAGAGAAAGGATGAATAGGAGAGATAAAAAGAAGATGCCTGAATTTTAAATGATGAAAAGTCCATCTGGAGGACCAGAAAGGTAAATGGATTCTAAGGGAGAGCAAAGAAAAGAAAACACAGAAGCTGGAACGAGTGATATGTCTGCTGATAAAATCTGCAGAGCCCGGAATGTAAAGATGGCTTTGTTTGCCAAGGCAATTTTCAATTTTACTTTGATCACAGTGAGTGGGCCTTGAAGATTTGTAAAGAGTAAAGTGGCATGATCAGATAAAAGTTTTAGGAATCTCATTCTGGACCATTTCTGCATTCAACAAAATTAAGCATCCACTTTGTACAGAAATTAATCTATTTATGCATGATAGATAAGTGACCAAAGTGGGCGAACTCCTTGCTCTCACTGAGATAGAATTGGGAGTGAAATAGGAGTTAAGCCCATTAGGAGATAAACTAAATTTGTCCAAAAGACAGGTTTTGAGAGATTTTTGCATGTAGAACCGATAGAAATTGATATAGATGTAGGAGATGACTCCAGGAAAATTCCCAGGATTCAGGCTGGGGTGGAGATTAGTAGCGGTGAGCATTGAGAGTGACAGACCAGCAGCTCTTTGTGGGAGCATTCCCTGGCACTGCTGACCTAATCTCCCTCCTACTCCGATCCAGATAACCATCTTCTCTTCCACGCTACCTCTATATCTTGTACATCTTTCTAGTTTTGCTTCTGTTGTTAAACTATAACTTATGTGTTTGCTTGTCTTTCTTTCCTTCTGTTCTCTGAGGTCTCATTTATCTCTACAAGCTCAGGACCAGGCACTTAGATATATCCGGTACTTCAAGAAACCTTAGCTGAATTATCAGTAGTGAATGAAAGAAGCTTAAGGGGAGAGCAAGGGTTTTTGATTGGGGGTTGGGGTGGGTAAAGGAGTAGTAGACAAAGATGATTAGTTGAGTTTTGAACGTGTTGAATTGGGAGAGCCTGTGGAGTATGAGTAAGGAGAAAGAACAAAGCTTTAGATATGTATTTTGGATTCATCAGCATGTATTAAAATATGGGTGTGGATGACATTCTTTGGGCAGAGGCTTTCCAAGCATCTTCCTCTCAGAGTGAAAAAGAAAGGGCTCAGAAATTTAAAAGGGGGGCTATTGGAAGACCATGAGATAATCCCAAAACAAAAGGAGATCAAGGGAAGGGGATTTAAAAATGAGTTTCTCTGGCAGTTCAGTGGTTAAGACTTTGCCTTCCAATGCAGGGGGTGCAAATTTGATCCCTGGTCGGGGAGCTAAGATCCCACATGCTTTGCAGCCAAAAAACCAAAAAACATAAAACAGAAGCAATGTTGTAACAAATTCACCAAAGACTTTAAAAATGGTCCACATCAAAAAAATCTTAAAAAGATAAAAAAGAGTTTCCAGAGAAGTAGGAGAAAAACAAGAAGAGAGTAGTGTCATTTAAGTCACAGAACAGAATTTCAAAGAGGGCAATGCCAAATACCACAGAGATATCACCTATGATAAGAGTAGGAAATGCCATCTTATTTGGCAGTCACCTTGGCTAGGATGGTTTCAGTGCAATGATAGGGCCAATAGCCTGACTTACAGCAGGATGGTGCAAAAATGCACCTGTTGAATACAGTCTTTTCTTCCAAGGGGTCTCAAGAAGGGAAGGACTAGAAATGGGTAATTACTGAGGTTGACGGGAGCTATCCCAGAAGCCAGAGAGAGGTTTCCTCAATTGAGAAGGGGTTGAATATATTTTATACTGAGGGACATGAAGGAGAAGATAGCTGAAGGAGCAAGGTCTCTAAGAAGATGAGAAGATACAGAGTGCAGGTGGAAGAGTTGACTTTGAACACGAGGGAGAATCCTGTTCTCCCAGGATAGGCGGGAAAGACATACAATGGGTACTTACGGAAAAGGGGGCAAGAGGTTGAATGCATGCATAGTGGATGGCCTGAACTTCCTCTGTGTAGAGAAATGCAAGGATGTGCTAAACCAAGAAAGAAGAAAACAGAAGGAGAGGTCTGGGGCTTCAGGGAAAGTCTTGAAGGCTTGGAACCACACGTTGGAGAATGGAAGAAGGAACTGGCCTTTGGCACGTAGAATACCTGAGAAGAAATTGCCCCACACGTCTTCCCAGCCCGACTTCTACAGCTTATTCTAGGTCCCTGAATCTTCTACTGTACTGATTCTAGCAAGCCCTCTGATCTCTCCTTGCTCCCCCCGTGCTTTTGAATGGGAAGGAATAGCTTCCAGCAGGGTGCGGCTAAAAACACTGCCCCTTGGAAACAAAAGATGCTTTCTTTTCTGCCCCTGCCCACTGTTCCCTTTGCAGTATCTGGCCAATGAGGATTTAAGTGTTACTTTCATGCACATCAAAATTGTCTGAGACTTGATTTTTAAAATGTCCTCTCGCTTTCCCCTCCATCCCCAACTGTGTGTGTGGGCTACATCGGGTTATTTACTCTATGGTAAAAGGTCCTGAGAGGCTGTGCTTTTATTGTCCTCAGGTCAGCTTTTTGTAGTTATTCTGACTGTTTCCTCACTCCTTTTGTAACTTATTGTCAGACTCCCTGCCTGTGACTGTCCTCACATATACTAGCTTCCTAGGGCTGTCATAACAAAGCAGCACAAATTGGATGGTTTAAAACAACAAAAATTTATTCGCTCACATATTCTGGAGGCTAGAAGTCCAAAATCAAGGTGTCAGCAGGGCTGTACTCTCTCTAAAGGATAGAGAAGAATTCTTTCTCACCTCTTTCTAGCTTCTGGTGGTGGCTGGCAAACCTCGGCATTCCTTGGCTTGTAGCTCCATCACTCGACTCTGCTTTTATCTGCCTATGGTCATCTTTCCTCCGTGTGTGTGTGTGTGTGTGTGTGTGTGTGTGTGTGTGTGTCTGTCTGTCTGTATCTGTCTGTATCTTGTATGGACACCAGTCATTGGATCTAGGACCCGTCCTAATTCAGTATAACCTCATTTTAACGAATTACATTTGTCTGAGATTTTGGATGGATGTGTATTTTGGGGGCGATACTATATAACCCAGTACAGCCCTCTTCTAATTTCCCATTGTTCACGTACTACGAGCTCGGACATCAGTATAGCCAAGCATCGCCTCCTCTTCCCCAGAGTCAACCTGAGCCCTCTGTTGTCAAGCTGGCTGTAGCCCCCAGATTTCTTAGTGAGGAAATGTTACTGTCTCTACTGTAAAAGGTATATGAAGAAAGCCTAGCCATGTCCCTCTCCTCTAAGTGTAGTGCACACAGAGATGGAGCAGGCTGGGGAGTCCTGACCTGTGGCCAGCTCCCAGCAGGGCCCTGAGACGGGGGTCACAAGGGCTCACCTGTAGGTAGTAATTCCTAGTGCCTAGAATTTTTTTCTGGACTCTTTGTACCAAATAAAAGCTACCCACCAAACTGAGACACACCCCCCCCAAAAAAAATCTGTTAAAACGAAGTATGAAAACTCATGCTTGTTTGGATTTCAGAGTATGTGTGCTTGCTGATAAATGTATTGAATTTCCACAGACCAGATGCTTCTTTTTATCATTTTTTCCCCCTTTTCAACATGCTGAATTGGAGTCATTTGCTGGTAATTTAGCCATGAGGTATAATTTTTGCCCCTTCCTGATTTTTCATTTTTCATTTGCAGACTTCCACTTGACCTACTTATTAGGGAGTTAAGGCTTAAAAGCTGTCAGTCTCCAGTGCCTTTCACACCCTGTGCAAAGCCACCCAGAGATGTGTGCCTTCTTCCCATGTCCCCAAGGGAACAGTGGGGCAGAGATGCTCGCCTGTGCCTCCCTCAGTAACCGTGTTCTCCATGTCGTGACGATGTTCTAAATATCCCTTGCCAACATCTTGACTTATTCGGTGTGTACCTCAGAAGTTTTTCAGTCACCTCTTGTTCTGATGTTGAGGGAAGCATTCTTCACAGGCAGGGTAGCCATTGCCTAAAGCCTTAGTATTTTCCCCAAGGTGGGTCCCCCCATCACCCCAACTTCAGATAACCCACCTCCCTACCTTCAGTCAAAAACATATGGGAGGGACTTCCCTGGTGGCACAGTGGTTGAGAAGCCACCTGCCAACGCAGGGGACACAGGTTCGAGCCCTGGTCCGGGAAGATCCCCCATGCTGTGGAGCAACTAAGCCCATGTGCCACAGCTACTGAGCCTGCGTTCTAGAGCCCACGAGCCACAACTACTGAGCCTGAGCACCTAGAGCCCATGCTCTGCAACAAAAGAAGCCACCGCAACGAGAAGCCCACGCACCGCAATGAAGAGCAGCTCCAGCTCACCGTGACTAGAGAAAGCCCGCGTGCAGCAATGAAGACCCAACGCAGCCAGAAATAAATAAGTCAATAAACAAATAAAATGACCTTAGCAATTAAAAAAAAAAACATGGGAGTAAACACGACCCGAATCACAATGGATGTGGATGGAAGCAGATGCCAGACAGAAAAGTACAAATAGGATTATTTATAGGATGAGAGAAAGGGAGCTGGGAGGACAATGTATAGAGAGGAGCGATCAGAGGTGTTTGTTCCACCAAAGAATGACCTCTCCACCTTTTATTTTCAATCGTTGTCTTTTAGCCAATCCTTGATTTCTTATCCTTCCCCAAATTCTTCTCACACAGCATTTGTTTCTCTTGCTATTGATTCTCACTTTTAATCCACCTTGACTTTCCTTTTTTTTTTTTTTTTTTAACATGCTGTTGGAATATTTATGACTGGGTAGCTTGTAGTGATTTGGGAAAGGCATTCATTTCTCTCTGCACACTTTCTATTTCCTTCGTGGCTTTCTCTTCTACAGCTTTATCCTGTTTCATTTCCCTCAGCGCTTTCCCCCTTCTTCCAAAATTAGCTCTACTAAAATCTAATGTCTTTAGTTTCCCCTTCTGCTGTGGATTCAATTCTCTCTGGTACAAACACGACTATTATTAGCCAATCTCTTTGCTGGTGGGCAAGTCTGTCGCTCCAGCATCCCACTCTTCTCACTGTGCCCTTGGTCCTGAATCCGCACAGACACAGCTGATCTTGCTTCACCTCATGCACGTGGTTGGCGCGAAGCGCTGGCCTGTGCTAGGGACACGCCTATTGTGTAAGTTTTCTCTGCTTTCAGGGCGTCCTAATTTGTCACAGAGCACGTGGTGTCCAGCTAACTGCTCCCCGCTCTGATGCTAACGATGCCTAAATTGCTGTGTTAAAACGCGAATTCCCCTTGGACTGTTAAAAGGGAACTCGCTGAAGAAAGCCACAGCCTGATTTTTTTCAACGTGCTGCATTTTCTGACACTGCCGAAACATTCACGTGGAATGGGCATGCTTTCTCTCTCAGCTTACCACTTTCAAGATGTTCAGTCTGGGCTTGCTCTCTGCTGTGTTTAGGGTATTTTATTCAGCATTCAACTTGAAAGCTTCATGTGATGGACACGCCTGAAAGATTGAGGCAAAAATTGTTGCTGTTTATGCTCCCGGCCTTCTGGAAGAGTGGAAAAATACTCACCTCTCCTGAACACTTGCTCCACTGTGGTTGCCAGATTATCTCACAGCCAGTCACTCTCGAATTTGACAGCATGGTATTTTTTTTTTTTTTAATTCTGCGTTGTGGTGTCTGTTTCTGCTATGACACGTTCCTTATAATAATAATAATGGTAATGCTTTGGCCTTTCCATAGTGCCTTTTAATTCAAGAATCTTCCAGCGCTTTGGACCCACATCACCTCTGTGGCATTTTATAGACGAAGAGGCAAGGGTGGAGATTAAGTTACAAGAAGGGCAGAGCTGTGTGGTGGCTTCTCAGCAGCCCTGGCCTCAACCAGCTGGAATGTCTTCTATCTCCATTTTAGTGACCCATTTTCCTTCTCTCTTCCCATTCCCCCACTCACCACCCCCTCCTGCTTGCTTTTTTTTTTAATTTAATTTTTATTTTATATTGGAGTATAGTTGATTTACAATGTTGTATTAGTTTCAGGTATATAGCAAGGTGGTTCAGTTATACTTATACATACATCAATTCTTTTTCAGATTCTTTTCCCATATAGGTTATTACAGAATATTGAGTAGAGTTCCCTGTGCTGTATAGGAGGTCCTTGTTGATTATTTTATACATAGTAGTGTGTGTATGTTAATCCCAAACTCCTAATTTATCTGCGCCCCCCTCACCTTTTCCCTTTGGTAACCATAAGTTTGTTTTTGAAGTCTGTGAGTCTGTTTCTGTTCTGTAAATAAGTTCATTTATATCATTCTTTTAGCTTCCACATAAAAGTGATATCATATGATATTTGTCTTTCTCTGTCTGACTTACTTCCCTTAGTATGATCATCTCTAGGTTCATCCATGTTGCTGCAAATGGCATTACTTCATTCTTTGTTTAACCTGCTTTCTTGTTAGTGGTCAGCTGCTTCCCAAATCCCTCCCCCCTCTCTCTGCATTTTCCCCACCATTCACAGACTCTCTAAGATGGGTCTGGGGACAAGTAAAGACCCCTCCACTCCCAAGGCCCCATGATATCAGAAGCCCCATTTTTCTCTTTTGCTATTTCTGGATCTCCCTGGGATATTTATAGCATGAGATAGTAACAGGTTAGTACGAGAACTGGATGGATAGATATTCTTTTTTCTCTAAAGGGAAGAAAGACAACCACTTGTCTGTGGACCTTTCTTATCTGATAGTTCTCTTCCCTAGCCCCATCTAATACCTGACACTTTTTTGCCTGTTTATAAATAAGTGGAAAATACATTGATTCACTTCCTTCCCACAGATATCCATTTTGAGCAAGGGACTCTGCTGTAGAGGCTGAACTATGACACAGAGATGAGCTTAGGCTGCATTAGCTGCCCTGGGGGAGCTCTGACTGGAGGATGGGCATTGACGTAAGTGCACACACTTCTAGGAGGAATACAGATCTATTGTAGTTAAGAGGGTAGGGCCTCTTATGTAGCTGGGAGACCCGGGAAGAAGTTTCATCAGAGAGATGAGACTTGAGATGGATTTTAGGGGACAAGAAAGATGTTAAAAGACGAACAGTGTAAAGCTATACAGAGAACAGAAAGCCATCCACTTGGGCTCAAGTACAGAGCAGAAGTAGGGTGATGGGGGTGGGGTATGGGGGTGGACATGAGTAAACTATTGGCTAGAATTTTATATGGGCAGGTCTCAACTGTACAGGATGAAAATTTCTACATCAGTCTAAAGATGAATAGCAGCCTCTGAACAAGGCAGGGCTGAGCAGGGCTATCCTCAGAAAAATCAATCTGGCAATGGTGTATAGAAAAAACAAAGGTTAAGAGACTCACAAATGGAATAAGTGGGAAGTAATTTTGTAGATGAAAAATTGTGACCCCCAAAACATTGTCTCCTGGGGCTCCATAGGCCCAATAATTTATTTCCAAGGCCCTAAAGTCACTCATTTCCTGTTGTCTATGCAAGCAGATTAGAAGCATCCATTACTAACTGCGAACAACTCAGCAGTAACAACCCTGACTTACAGCAAGACATTTGTATCATTGTGGGAGAGATACAAAGGAGTTCTTAAGAGGGGGCTTGTGGTGAGGGTATTTCCCACGTTACTAAATTAACATTAATGTCCTTTTCCCTTGTATAGACATAGCTCCACGTGTTCTAAATCTATTTCCAAGAAAAACTTTCTTACTAAGATATTGAAGTTTGCATTTTAACAAGTAAGAAAAGAGAAAGAACAAGAAGTGAGCTAACATGCACACCAGGACAATGCAGCCAAACATACATCTATGTGCATCGAGAAACAGAGTCTTTGGGGCTGAGGGTGTATATTTCATTGCCCTATTGGCAATGATGCTGTTCCGTTAGAATGGCCACCTAAAGTTGCTGGAGTGTTGTCACTGAAAGAGTGGAGTTTGCCCGCTAGTTATGGTTGCAAAAGGAGGCCAGGGTCACATCACTTCCTTAAAACTTTATGTGTTCAAGCAAGGGTGCTGGGGGATGGACGTTCTCTGCTAGGGAACCCAGACCTTGAGCCTGCATTTTCCTCTTGGGTACTCTGTCATTTACTACATTTCTATTCCCGATTATTATTGTTGAGTTAATTTCAGAAGTCGAGTAGCTAACAAATGCCCCAGTTGATGGCTGAATACCCTTTGGATTCCAATAACAGGTACTGAGATGCATAGCTTCATTCAGTTTCAACTCGTAAGAAAATCTGTGTCTCTTCTTTGAGGTTCAGTTATTGCAACTTTGTATGTGTGCATAGTGTGTGTGTGTGTGTGTGTGTACAAGAGTTTCTTATCTGCTTTCACAGCACTTGGCCAACCAACGCACAAAACTACTTACCCAAACAACAGCGGCAACCTAAGTAGGTAACTGACCAGATTGACTAGGTTAGTGCATCCTGCTGCTTGGAACCTTCTCCAAGGTTTGCTAAAAGTTTATTTTTCAATTGGATCTATACTAAAGGCCTCAGATATGCAAAGATATTATAACTCAGTATTTTTAGAAAATCAAAAGCCATATACTGCCCCTCACTTATTCCAACCAGCATGCAGTCACTATGATTTTGTGACTATAATGTGAGCCTGGGAGAAAAATATGACCAAATATATATTAGTCAACCAAATTCATCTTGAAATGTCATTCAAAAAACCTGTATATTCGTCAATATCTGATGTGGCACAGGTAGCTAAAAGCAGTTATTCTGTCGGTCAAAAGTAACGGAGAAATCTTGCTGTGTTTTAATAGTCACTGAGCTACTATTAAGGGTTTGGCCTATCAGTTCAAGATCTGTTTGTTAACATCTTCACAGTTACTCTAAGTAGAAATAAAGTTCATTGGTCTGAGATTAGTGGACAAATGCAAAGATATTTATCATTTGAGTGTTTAGAGCAGTGAGGGTTTAAACCTTAATGGTATGCTTCACTGCTTCAGAAAACAGAATTTTCTGGAGTACACCAGAACTGAACAACAGTTTTGAAAACCTTGCCATGAAAAGGATACATCCAAATACCTTAACAGCATATTCATCCATTGAATTTTTCATGGTTGAACTGAGATTTCAAGAACAAATAGGAGTTAAACAGGCAAGAGGGGAGAAAGATCGTTCAAGGTAGAAGAAGCAGCATGTGTGAAGCCCCTGTGTAGTATAAAAGGAAGGAGAGAGGGTGGGGCTGGAGCAGGGCCGGGGGTCAGAGAGAATATAGAGCCTGATGAGGGTTTGGACGGGGCAGGAGCAGTCTGTGTGGAGCTCCATTGACCTTGTTAAGAAAATTTGTCCACAGATGTAGAGAGCAAACATATGGATACCAAGGGGGAAAAGGGGGGATGGGATGAATTGGGAGATTGGGATTGAAAAAAAAAAAAAGAAAGAAATTTTGTCAGAGCAATGGTTAGCCTTTAAATACTTTGGGGGAAGGAGTGATGAAAAAAATCTGAGTTTTTAAAAGATCACTCCGACCATGATTTGGAATAAAAGCCAAATCGAGCAGCACGGCTCTACTCCCTCCACAGAGGGTAGGAACCTAAGCTCCAGAGGCAATGGATTTGGAGCTAACTTGATGCCCAAAAGATCAGGTAGGTCAGGCAACACCACTGCAGATTCTGGGAAGACCCAGAGAATGGCCCCATCAATGAAACAGGAGGAGAAATCCCCAAAGACTGGATAATTACCTCAAGGAGCATCTTTAAGCTAGAAAGGATGAAAAGCTCACGAATTTTGTGCCATCAGCATAAATGCAGGCTAAAGAGCAAGATGAAATTAGTAGTGGAAAGTGAAGCATGTGATATGTAAATTCAAAACCAATACAAAACCAGTTGAGTCAACAGTGTGAAATGACTCACTTAAGTTGCCTTCAAAATTGACTAATCTTGTACAATCTGATTTCCTTGTCGATGTCGGCTTCCCTCGATTTCAGGAGCTGTGCATTTGGAAACAACTGCTGATCTGGATAATGACTATTCCCTATGGCACTGAAAGTAGTGAGCTTTGTAAGATGTCATTTTTGACTCAGTTTGAAAACCAGAGCGTTGCACTTAGAGTATTAAAATAGATGCATAACACGTAAGTGTATTAATTGATGATAGAAAATGTAACTCTGGATAGCCCAGAAATTTGCACTGACCTGAACAATGGCTTCTCCCCCTACGCAAGCTCTCTGGGAAGCTAGATCACCATAGGGGGATTGGTGAATATGGCATCAGAATTGGATTGGAATGTTTAATGGCATAGAATCTGATAGTTGGATACATCCCTTGCTAAGATGGGAACATAACTCCCATCAGCCTGAGAGCGTCTTCCCCTCTCAGCAGTGCTTGGATAGGCGTTGCCAACCTTATCTCTACAACTTTTCTTTCTCTTTGCACCATAGTCTTTTCATTTTCAGAATCATTTTCATTTCTCAGATATCTGCCCACACAGATGAAGACCCACTGGTCAGAATTTGCTATTTCTTTATATCAAGAGCTTCCTACCACGCTTAAAATAAGTGCAAATTCTGATGTCTTTTATAGTATAAGAACCAAAATCAAGTACCCTTCAGCCTTCATTATAGCAAGTCTTGTTATTTAGAAGTTAACCAGCTGGAGATTCATTGCATCGTAGCTTCTGATGAATGAACATAGTCATTCATTTATCCCATCACAAATGTGTCCTTCTCAAAAAGAGTTCAATTCCAATTTTCATGCCTCAGCTGCTGAATCTGCAGGACTGGGTCTCGTCATCACATACTCTGCAGGACAAACATAGAGGCAACGTCCAGAAACTGGGGAATCAAGGGAATTGTTAGCCGGCCTTCAGTTCTCACCTTTGTTTCATTCTTCTTGTTCTATTTCCCTTCTGCCAAACCCAGCTTCCACTCCTCTCTACCCCAGCACATAGGTACAAAGTCTCACCAAGGGAGAAAAACAAAACCTGGGGAACAGGGTGAGACCACAGATGGGGCCGATAAAAGAGCTTTGATATGATTTCACCTCCTGAGTCCTCCATGCTTTACCCGTGACCGGCACTTCTCATGGCCATCGGGCCAGAGCATCTCCTTGCTGCCTTGTCTGCATCCTTTGCTGTCCTCTTAGCCCACTCATTGCCTAACTCATGACTTCTGCTGTCACCTCGGTTATTCTTCCCTTTCCTTCCCACGTGGAGATGAAGGCGTGTGTGTGTGTGTGTGTGTGTGTGTGTGTGTGTGTGTGTGTGTGTGTGTGTTTTGAGAAATTAAATTGGATTAGAATGGACTAGAATGAATTGAAAGCCAGAGAGAAAGCTATCCACCCACTATTGCACAAACAGCCCCTAGAATGGAGATAGAATTGATGAGAACAACACATAGAATCCCACAGTCCAATCCCCTGGACCTTCATTTTCTTTTTCCAACAGCACCTTCCACTCTATGTGACTTTGCCCTTTAAAAAAGGAAGTAAGGGTGAGATGCCTTCAGTGTGTGCCCATACACTGTGCTTCTACTCCCTCCAGTCGCTAAAGAGAGAGGCTCAGTTCTGGTTCCAAGGCATGAGTTAAAGCGCCGTATCATATCACCTAACCCCAGGCCCTTCCCTTTGCTTGTTTGTTGAAACAGCAGATGGCATCATGACCTAGACCCTCCCCAGACAATGGAGATGGAGAACAGAGAGAGCACTCAGCAGGGACCCTTTGAATGAATTACATTGGCTTCAGATAATGTTAATGACACATCATTTCCATGTGAACAAGTAAATAGGCGGACACTTATTAAACAAAAGTAGCCAATGGTAAGTTAGACACTTGATAAATAAAGATGGTCCATCACGGTAAAGTTGCCTTGAGGTGTGTTTTCTTTTTTAATTTAATTAAATTTAATTATTTTTTCATCCAGTTTTCTTAAGGTGAAATTGTCATATGGTAGCACATGGGTTTCAGGTGTGCAGCAGGATGACTTGACTGAGGTGGTTTTCTGCTGTGCCTCTGGCCATGCCGAAGATCCTCAAGCGTTCTTTGTGGTCCTGGACCTTGGCTTCCCTTCCAGGATGTTTTACAAGAACATGATGGCGGCACCTCAGTGCTCAGATATAATTGCCAACTAAAAACAGAAAGGAGGAAAAACATTCGTACTTTAGAAGAATGACAGATTGGGATGCTGAAGGTGGGGAAATAGGAACAGGGATTATCTGCTTCAACGGTACCCATTCCATGGTTGTGGTCTCATTAACACTACAGGCATGACAGAGATGGAGTTTCCATTAACACGCCCATTCTAGTTCTCTCTGTTTCCTCTGTTCTCCAGTACTGATCAGTTCCTTAAAAAGCGCCCTCAGGGGCTTCCCTTGTGGCGCAGCGGTTAACAATCCTCCTGCCAGTGCAGGTGACACGGGTTCAAGCCCTGGTCCGGGAAGATCCCACATGCCGCAGAGCAACTAAGCCCGTGCACCACAACTACTGAGCCTGTGCTCTAGAGCCCACGTGCAACAACTACTGAGCTCTCGTGCCACAAGTACTGAAGCCCGTGTACCTAGATCCCATGCTCCGCAACAAGGGAAGCCAACGTAATGAGAAGACTGTGCACTGAAATGAAGAGTGGCCCCCGCTTGCCACAACTAGAGAAAGCCCACGGCCAGCAATGAAGACCCAACGCAGACAAAAATAAATAAAATAAAATAAATTAATTTTTTTAAAAACAGTGTCCTCAGGCTGAAATTCTCCCTGTTTGACATCAATCCAAAGGTAGATTTGCCTGCAAAGGTTGAGACAAATTGTAATTGTGTTCATGCCTGCTTCACAAAGAGTACAAGCCTTCTTTTCCAGTCAATTTTCATTTTTGAGGGTTTTCTCTACAGCTTGCTTAGAGTCACTGACATTGATTTGATAACAGACTTTTGCCTGCTGCATTGCCTAAGGAGGAGCTACTTTACTTTTTCTCATTTAAAAAAGAGAGAGTAAACATCATGACCTTACTGTGCCAAGTTAAGTTGCATAAAGTCTAGTAAGTACTAGCAAAACGTATTACCTGGAACTATATTCATGTCATGATAAAGAGACAAAAAGATAGATATAGAAAGATAGATAGATAGATACATACATAGATAGATGACAGACAGACATACTCATGTTGGTTTATGTTTATTGATATCTAGACAGATTCATTCATCTCTTCATCAGTGACGAATTTAATTTATTTTTAACATCTTTATTGGAGTATAACTGCATTACAATGTTGTGTTAGTTTCTGCTTTATAACAAAGTGAATCAGCTATACATATACATATATCCCCATATCTCCTCCCTCTTGCATCTCCATCCCACCTTCCCTATCCCACCCCTCTAGGTGGTCACAAAGCACCAAGCTGATCTCCCTGTGCTATGTGGCTGCTTCCCACTAGCTATCTATTTTACATTTGGTAGTGTATATATGTCAATGCCACTCTCTCACTTCGTCCCAGCTTACCTTCCCCATCCCTGTGTCCTCAAGTCCATTCTCTACGTCTGCATCTCTATTCCTGTCCTGCCCCTAGGTTCTTCAGAACCAATTTTAATTTTTTTTAGATTCCATATACATGTGTTAGCCTACGGTGTATGTTTTTCTCTTTATGACTTACTTCACTCTGTATGACAGACTCTAGGGCCATCTACATCACTACAAATAACTCAGTTTTATTTCTTTTTATGGCTGAGTAATATTCCATTGTATATATGTGTCACGTCTTCTTTATCCATTCATCTGTCAGTGGACACTTAGGTTGCTTCCATGTCCTGGCTATTGTAAATAGTGCTGCAATGAACATTGTGGTACATGTCTCTTCTTGCATTATTGTTTTTTCAGGGTATATGCACAGTAGTGGGATTTCTGGTTCGTATGGTAGTTCTATTTTTCGTTTTATAAGGAACCTCCACACTGTTCTCCATAGTGGCTGTATCAATTTACATTCCCACCAAGAGTGCAAGAGGGTTCCCTTTTCTCCACACCCTCTCCAGAATTTATTGTTTGTAGATTTTTTGATGATGGCCATTCTGACCAGTGTGAGGTGATACCTCATTGTAGTTTTGATTTGCATTTCTCTAATGATTAGTAATGTTGAGCATCCTTTCATGGTTTATATCTTCTTTGGAGAAATGTCTATTTAGATCTTCTGCCCATTTTTGGTTTGGGTTGTTTGTTTTTTTGATATTGAGCTGCATGAGCTGCTTGTATATTTTTGAGATTAATCCTTTGTCAGTTGCTTCATTTGCAAATATTTTCTCCCATTCCGAGGGTTGTCTTTTTGTCTTGTTTATGGTTTCCTTTGCTGTGCAAATGTTTTTAGTTTCATTAGGTCCCATTTGTTTATTTTGGTTTTTATTTCCATTTCTCCAGAAGGTAACTCAAAAAGGATCTTGCTGTGATTTATGCCATAGAGTGTTCTGCCTATGTTTTCCTCTAAGAGATTTATAGTGTCTGGCCTTACATGTAGGTCTTTAATCCATTTTGAGTTTATTTTTGTGGATCGTGTGAGGAGCGTTCTAATTTCATTCTTCTACATGTAGCTGTCCAGTTTTCCCAGCACCACTTACTGAAGAGGCTGTCTTTTCTCTACAGTATATTCTTGCCTCCTCTTTCAAAAATAAGGTGACCATATGTGCGTGAGTTTCTCTCTGGGTTTTCTATCCTGTTCCATTGATCTATATTGCTGTTTTTGTGCCAGAACCATACTGTCTTGATTACTGTAACTTTGTAGTATAGTCTGAAGTCAGGGAGCCTGATTCCTCCAGGTCCATTTTTCTTTCTCAAGATTGCTTTGGCTATTTGGGGTCTTTTGTGTTTCCATACAATTTTCCATTGTAAAATTTTTTGTACTAGTTCTGTGAAAAATGCCATTGGTAGTTTCATAGGTATTGCACTGAATCTGTAGATTGCTTTGGGTAGTAGAGTCATTTTCACAATGTGATCATTTGTATTTCTGCAGTGTCACTTGTTACTTCTCCTTTTTCATTTCTAATTCTGTTGATTTGAGTCTTCTCTCTTTTTTTCTTGATGGGTCTCGCTAATGGTTTATCAATTTTGGTTATCTTCTCAAAGAACCCGCTTTTAGTTTTATTGATCTTTGCTATTGTTTCCTTCATTTCTTTTTTATTTATTTCTGATCTGATCTTTATGATTTCCTTCCTTCCGCTAACTTTGGGGTGTTTTTGTTCTTCTTTCTCTAATATTTTTAGGTGTAATGTTAGGTTGTTTATTTGAGATGTTTCTTATTTCTTGAGGTAGGATTGTATTGCTATAAACTTCCATCTTAGAACTGCTTTTGCTTCATCCCATAGGTTTGGGTTGTCATGTTTTTATTGTCATTTGTTTCTAGGCAATTTTTGATTTCCTCTTTGATTTCTTCAGTAATCTCTTGGTTATTTAGTAGTGTATTGTTTAGCCTCCATGTGTTTGTATTTTTTACAGTTTTTTTCCTGTAATTAATATCTAGTCTCATAGCACTGTGGTCGGAAAAGATACTCGATATGATTTCAATTTCTTAAAATTACCAAGGCTTGATTTGTGACCCAAGATATGATCTATCCTGGAGAATGTTCCATGCTTCTCTGAGACTGTCCTCAATTCTTTTCATTCTTTTTTCTTTATTCTGCTCTGCAGTAGTTATTTCCACTATTTTATCTTCCAGGTCACTTATCCATTCTCTGCCTCAGTTATTCTGCCATTTATTCCTTCTAGAGAATTTTTAATTGCTTTTATTGTGTTGTTCATCATTGTTTGTTTGCTCTTTAGTTCTTCTAGGTCCTTGTTAAATATGTCTTGTATTTTCTCCATTCTATTTCCAAAATTTTGGATCATCTGTACTGTCATTCCTCTGAATCCCTTTTCAGGTAGACTGCCTATTTCCTCTTCATTTGTTTGGTCTGGTGGGTTTGTACCTTGTTCCTTCATCTGCTGCATATTTGTCTGTTTTCTCATTTTTTTAACTTACTGTGTTTGGGGTCTCCTTTTTGCAGGATGCAGGTTCATAGTTCCCATTGCTTTTGGTGTCTGCCCGGGTAGGTGAGGTTGGTTCAGTGGCTTGTGTAGGCTTCCTGTTGGAGGGGACCGGTGCCTGTGTTCTGGGGGGTGGGGCTGGATCTGGTCTTTCTGGTGGGCAGGGCTGCATCTGGTGGTGTGTTCTGGGGTGTCTGTGAACTTAGTATGATTTCTGGCAGCCTCTCTGCTAATGGGTGAGGTTGTGTTCTTGTCTTTCTAGTTGATTGGCATGGGGTGTCCAGCACTGGAGCTTGCTGGCCGTTGGGTGGAGCTGGGTCTTAGCATTGAGATGGAGGTCTCTGGGAGAGCTCTTGCTGGTTGATATTACGTGGAGCCAGGAGGTCTCTGGTGCACCAGTGTCCTGAACTTGGCTCTGCCAGCTCAGAGGTTCAGGCCTGACACCAGGCCAGAGCACAAAGACCCTGTCAGCTACACAGCTCAGAAGAAAAAGGAGAGAAAAAGAAAGAAAAATTAATAATTAATATTATTAAAATGAAAAAATTTTTTAAAATAATAATAATTTTAAAAAAGAAGAGGACAGGGCTTCCCTGGTGGCGCAGTGGTTGAGAGTCCGCCTGCCGTAAACAAATCTGTCACAGACAGCAGACCCCAAGTCTACAGTTGCTCCCAAAGTATACCACCACAATTTTGGGATGACTTGTTGTCTATTCAGGTGTTCCACAGATGCAGGGTACATCAAGTTGATTGTGGGGATTTAATCTGTTGCTCCTGAGGCTGCACGAAGAAATTTCCCTTTCTCTTCTTTGTTCGCACAGCTCCTGGGGTTCAGCTTTGGAGTTCGCCCCGCCTCTGCGTGTCGGTCGCCTGAGGGCATCTGTTCCCTGCCCAGAGAGGATGGGGTTAGAGCAGCTGCTGATTAGGGGGCTCTAGCTCACTCAGGCTGGAGGGAAGGAGGGGTATGGAATGCGGGGCGATCCTGCAGTGGCAGAGGCCAGAGTGATGTTGCACCAGCCTGAGGCACGCTGTGTGTTCTCCTGGGGAAGTTGTCCCTGGATCATGGGACCCTGGCAGTGGCAGGCTGTAAAAGCTCCCGGGAGCGGGGGTGTGGACAGTGACCTGTGCTCGCACACAGGCTTCTTGGTGGCTGCAGCAGCAGCCTTAGCATCTTGTGCCTGTCTCTGGGGTCTGCGCTGATAGCAACAGTTTGTGCCTGTCTCTTGAGCTCGGTTAGGTGGTGCTCTGAATCCCCTCTCTTTGTGCAACCATAAACAATGGTCTCTTGCCTCTTTGGCAGATCCAGAGATTTTCCCGGACTCCCTCCCGGCTAGCTGTGGTGCACTGGCCCCTTCAGGGTGTGTTCATGCAGCCAACCCCAGTCCTCTCCCTAGGATCTGACCTCTGAAGCCGCAGCCTCAGTTCTCAGGCCCCACCCACCCCAGCGGGTGAGCAGACAAGCCTCTCAGGCTGGTGAGTGCTGGTCGGCACCGATCCTCTGTGTGGGAATCTCTCCGCTTTGCCCTCTGCACCCCTGTTGCTGCGCTCTCCTCTGTGGCTCTGAAGCTTCCCCCTGGGCCATCCCCCGTCTCTGCCAGTGAAGGGGCTTCCTAGTGTGTGGAATCCTTCACAGCTCCCTCCCAGAGGTGCAGGTCCCATCCTTATTCTTTTGTCTCTGTTTTTTCTTTTTTCTTTTGCCCTATCCAGGTATGTGGGGATTTTCTTGCCTTTTGGGAGGTCTCAGGTCTTCTGCCAGTATTCAGTAGGTGTTCTGTAGGAGTTGTTCCACATGTAGATGTACTTTTTATGTATTTGTGGGGAGAAAGGTGATCTTCACGTCTTACTCCTCTGCCATCTTGAAGGTCCCCCTGCTGATGAATCTAATTTTAAGTTTGACAAAGAGATCAAGATTTTGCTCATGGGCCGTTATATATTCTTTCTTCCCCCTGTAGATTAAATGACTTGTATTCTTCTTTGGAAGAACATGGACTCTACTTTAGACTATGAGAAATGCCCACTGATTCATGCCCAGCCTTCCTGGTTGGAGAATGTTCCAAGCCACATTGCTTGGGCTGTAACCAAGGATGTCTGTAACCTAGTAGTCTTGTTACCAGAAGGATGTCTTTTAAGGTCATTGCAACATCAAATCCATTATGTTAAAGGGTGGCAGGATCCCAGGGGGCTAGAATGCCAGTGTGTGAAGCCAGACCGAGGGCGGTAGCAAAGCTGACCAGAATATGGGAGGTAGTGAACAGGCCAGGGTGTCTGAGTTTTTATGTGGAGTTTCACTGAGGCTTCCCAATTGTCAGAGATGCTTCTTCAAATGATTCTAGACCATAGCGCTCTCCTTAGCTGCACTAAACATCCATGAGGTTGCTTTGCCTACCAGGATGGAAATAATATCATATTGTTATTACTTCTTCATTTTCCTTTCCTACAGAACAGAAAGGCACTTTTTACTAGATCTTGTAGACAGAGAGTCCTTTTCCTTCTTTACAAGTCAACATGTAACTAAAATTTATAAGAAAGAAAGAAACACACCACTTAGACTCCATCACTTGCCTTATTCTAATTTATGTATCTTCTTCTTCATTTTCTTGGATACAGGAAGGGAAGGAATGAGAGAAGCCTGGATTTTTAAAAAGGTATGTCTGTTTTCGTCAAATCTGATGAATGTTACTGTACCAAACATTAGAAATGCGTTAAGAGGAAATATTTGCTTACACCTTAAGCTGCGTAAAAAGCAATATTGCTTCAGTCTTGTTATAACAATTACTCTCTGGGTTTTCAGGAGTTGTGATTCCTGTGATTCAAGTGATTCTGCATACCCTCAGAAAGAGCTGAACTTGCAGAATTATTATTTAAAACCTATATGATTCAACCCCTCCAAAAAACCAAATATAATCCCTTCTGAATTCGCGATTGGACCATTTCAATAGCAAGCACACTCATTATTATTTCTGGCACTCCCTGGGTATGAGGGACTGCTTTGGACATTCAGTTGGGCCCAGCTTTCATAATGAAATCTACCCCTTAGGATAAAGGAAAATAAACAGACTTGGTACCTTAGACTAACGTGATTTTCTGAGTTTCGGAGGGCAGCGGATTGTTTAATTTTTTTCAACCTGATAAGTTTCCAAGGCAAAATGATTTATCTCTGTCCAGTTCTTCTTGGGATATTCACTGGGCAGAAAGTGGATTAAGGAAGAAGTAGAGAATGGGCTGAAATAGAAAGGGAAGAAGCTCTCTACGGGCAATACTGAATCGACGAAGCCCTAACCCGATTTCTGTGTATCCTCTAAAGAGAGCAAAAATCAAATTAAATTGGAGAAAAAGAAAGTGAAAAGAGAATATTTTGGTCTAAGGGAGATTGAATTGTAGGCTTAATAGAATTTAGTTGGCAACATCATTTTTAAAACTAGATTGGCTTATGCCTATAATTCCTGAATGTACTGTTCACAGGCAAGGTTTGTGTGTGCCTTTCTCTGACATGACACAAGAGAAAAAATGTTCACAAATGATAATTGCCTAGTGCCAGCAGTCACATAATTCCCTTTCAAACGAGAACAGGGAAAAGAGCTGTTGCCAAGGCAAGCTTGGTGGCTGTGAGGCCCCAGAGTTCTCCATTATCTGAGGTCCCACCCACAGCCTGTCATTTCTCTGCAAGGCATCTGTCTGGCATCTGGGAAAGCGCCGTTCCCCAGCCTTAGAGGAACTGCCCAGCTGGGATCCACCTAATCCAACACGCATTCTCCAGTCACCACGACCCCGTGGGCTTGAGAGGCTCATCACTCACTCTCTGGGGGAGATGTCCTGAGTGTCACCAATAGTTCTTATCCTCCAGAGGCAAGACACACATAGATTCGTGAGCAACCCAGTAACAGTCCAAGATGAATAAATGCCAAACTGCTGTAGAGACCAGCTGTTCTCAAGGTTGTCATGATCCGTGGGGAGAAAAGAGTGGAGTTACGTCTACCATTGCTATAGCACCAGATCCCACGACCTGACTTATCACAGTAACAGGCAGCATTTATGCAGCACCAAGTGTGCACTGGGAGTGGGGGTGGGGGAAGGTTGGGTGAAGCGCTTCCGTGACTCACTGCAATCCTATGGGTGGTCAAGTGCAAAGAATGAAGAGTACGTACCTCTCAGGAGAGGTTGTGTGTATGACGCATTTAGTTAGCACCTGGTGCAAACATGAGCTGTCATTTGCATCATCTTCCCCAACTGACGGATGAGGAAACCGAAGCTGAGGGGTGGGAAGTAATAGGTAGTTTTGGTAAGACTCGAATTCTAACGTTGGTGTGACTGCAAAGGCCATTCTCTTAACTTTGACGTCTTACTGTTCTGTGGTGAGTGGGCAGGTGGGTAGAGCCCCATGATCTCTATCAGTAACTTTGAATCACATCTCCATTAAATGCGGCAGTGAGTAGGAGGAAGTTTTAATAGAAGGTTCTGTGGAGGAAGAGAGGCTTCAGAAAATGGTTAGGGTTGAGTAGGCAAAGAGGAAGGAGGTTTAGGTGGTGGAGAGAGACTGGGAGACAGTGAGTGGGGAGGTCCAGTGGGGGCTGATAGTTAACTGGAAAAAAGGGCACTAAGGACATCAAGCTTATATCCCAATCTCGTTCTCCACGTGCTGCCAGGCATGTGCCACAAAGCCTCCTCCTCAGACACACAATTCCCGCCGAGGTCTTCTTCTCATCGTTTCATAAGGCAGTTGTGTGCTCAGTCAGTCACAAAACCCCAGTGTTTCATGGGACCTTCATCTGGTTCAGCCCCCTGGAGCAATGTTCTCTACAGGAGAAACATTTCCAGGGATGGGGAACTCACTACTTCTCAAGGGAGCCCAGTTCTTTGATGGACAGCTTTCTTTCCTAGAAAGCACTGTCTTTTGTAATCTCTGCTTCTTGAGCAGCTCCGGTATTTAAAGACCACTATCCTGTACTGAGTTTCTTCCTCTCCAGGCCAAAGAAATCCAGTTTCCCCATTTTAAAACCTGTCCCCATGCCTTCACTTCAATGCAACTACTTCCTGGACACAGCACGGCTTTGGGGAGCGGGGAGTGAGTTCACATTAGCAGATCTACATATACAGAGCAACACATAAAAAGGAAGAAAGGCTCTGAAAGGAGATGGAAAGTATATCACCTGCACATGTGCACAAGTAGCTAAAGTGAAACTACAAAGGAAGCATCGCCTGTCACACGAGGGTTTCCACAAGTCTTAGTGCAGCTTTAATAACCTCAGAAATATATTTGCTAAAATCTTTCAAAATCACACCGCTGGGAAGTTAAATTATGTAAATTTCTATTATACTTGTTACATCTTATAAAATTTTAATAATACATTTTTATTGTAATATTTGTTTCAGGCAACCTTTGCCATCTTCAGAGGGTCAGGGGTCCCCTTAGAGATGTGTGACTCTCCCTGCTGACCTCCACATAATGGGAATTTTCCATGGCCACTCTGTGGCTGAATGTAGACCCTTCATATTAGGAGTAAGTGGCTCTTCAAAGCCACTTTGAAAAAATAGAATGACCATATGATTCAGCAATTCCACTTGATATATGTTCAAAAAAAATGAAAGCAAGGTCTTGAAGAGATATTTGTACATTCACGTTTATAGCAGCATTATTCACAATAGCCAAAATGTGGGAGTAACCCACTTGCCCATCAGCAGATGAATGGATAGATAAAATGCTGTACAATGGAATATTATTCAGTCTTAAAAAGGAAGGGAAATCTAACACTTGCTACAACATGGATGAACCCTGAGGACATTATGCTAAGTGAAATAAGCCAGTTACAAAAGGACAAATACTGTATGATTCCACTTGTGTGAGGTACCTAGAGGAGTCAAATGAACAGAGACAGAACATCGAACGGTGGTTTCCAGGGGTGGGGAGGAGGGGGAAATGGGGATTTGTTTACTGGGTACAGAGTTTCAGTTTTGTCAGACGAAAAGAGTTCTGGAGATTGGCTGGGAAGCAATGTGAACGTACTTAACACTACCAAACTGCACACTTAAAAATGGTACATTTTATGCTCTGTATATTTACTATAATTCAAAAATATTTTATTTCATTAGCTTGAACATCCTTTTCCTTTATAGTTTTTGTCTTTAGCATCAGGCTGGGAAAGTCTTTTCTTACCTCCACATGATAGAAATATTTACCTGTACTTTTTTCTTCTGTGGTTGAGTGTGGGACAGTCAGGTGCAGTTGATTCATTTCCTAAGATATTATCAGTGATTGATCCTCCTTAGGCTCCTCTCTTATTTATTTATTCCCTGTAATCCCCATTTCCTATTCCAATCCTCCCCTTTATAAAACCATTCTAAGGTGTTGAATATGTATCTTTTTCATTTGCATATGTTTTTGCTAAATACATATTGTATGATGTTGACACATTTTAATTGACATACATAAATGATATTGTGTTACATATCTCATTAGGCTTCTTACTTGTTTCACTCAGCATTGCATTTTTAAGATCCATCCTTGATGTTCTGTGTGCATTTGATGCATTGCTTCTAACTTCTAGTCAGCCCTCCTTGGTGTGCCTCTAACATTTCACCAATCTGCTCTCCCAGCAATGGGCATTCCAACTGCCTCCAACTTCCCATCACAAACAATCCTGCAACCACTTATGGATTCTGTGAGAAAGATTTTGTTGCATCAAAATGAAGGACTTCTGTTCAGCAAAGACTAACATTACTAACATTGGTATTTTTAAAGTGACAAAGAGGAAAATGGTATTTGCAATGTGCAAATTAACAAGGGATTAATATCTAGAATACACAAGGAACCTTCTCAAATCAGGAAGAAAAATACAGAAACCCCAGTAGAAATTGGGCAAAGGGTATAAGCAGGCATTTTATGAAAATGGAAATCCAAAAAACTAAAAAGGATTTGAAGAGATGTTCAAATTCATTAATAATACAAGAAATGCGTTTTGAAATCAGCTTATGCCTTATTAAATGGCAAAAACTAGAAACTAGATAATATCAGGTATTGGTGTGGATTTGCAGACATAGAGCCCTTGCACTGCCAGTGGGAGAGTAAACTGTGGTCAAATTAAGTACACACACACCCCTGACCCCGAAATTCCACTCTTCCACCAGCACTTTTATAGTTTGGGGGTTTGTTTATTTTTAGCATATAAATATTTAATCCATATGGGATTTGTTTTGTTGTAGAGTATAAGTATTGAGCAATATTTATTTTCCCCAAATGTTTGGCCAGTTGTCTTAACACTTTTGGATAACACTACCTTTTCCTCTACTGTCACTCTATCATTTACTAACTTCTTATAGATTCCTGGGTCTGTTTCCAGATGTTAGGTTTCTAAATAGTGTATCTCGGGGCTGCCAAGCAGTGACCCATTTGGAGAATGTTTAATCCCTCCTGTGCTTTGTGCTTTGATGTCAAGAACCAACTAAGATCCAAAGAAAAAACAGTCACAGAAACGAAGGGCTGTTTTTTCCTGATACTTATAAATTCGTGTTGGATGGAGCTTTGGTTTCTGGCTGTTATTCTTAAATGAGCCCCTTCTCACATTCCTTCCTTCCTTCCTGGTCTCCCAAACTTCTCGTGGCATCTTCTTACTTCCATTTCTTTGACTCAAGAAGTTAGATTTTAAATCTCTCTCTCTCTCATTGAGTGCCCAGTTCATCCTGTTTCAAAAAGAAAGCTTAAAGTCTTGAGCAGAGTTTGGAAACCAGAAAACCTCTCTGGAGATTAGCAATTTAGCAACTTGAAGATTTCACACAGACCAAACTAAAAAAAAAAAGCCCTTCAGAATTGAAGTGCCTCTTTGGTTCATAATAGCAAGCCTGGTGGCACTCCCGCAAGTTCTGTAGGCTCAGTCCAACGACCGGAAACAAGATGTCTGACCACAGAGGGTTAAAAGCCTGAGGAGGGCTTCCCTGGTGGCGCAGTGGTTGAGAGTCCGCCTGCCGATGCAGGGGACACGGGTTCGTGCCCCGGTCCGGGAAGATCTCACATGCCGCGGAGCGCCTGGGCCTGCGAGCCATGGCCACTGAGCCTGCGCGTCCGGAGCCTGCGCGTCCGGAGCCTGCGCTCCGCAACGGGAGAGGCCACAACAGTGAGAGGCCCGCGTACCGCAAAAAAGCCTGAGGAGCTGCTCAGACACCTAAAAACCATCTTCACATCAGGGCGATCAAGTCACATTTCCAGGCTGCAGGAAAGTGTGCTCTTCTTGAAGAGTGTCAGTCACTTTCATTTTAAAAGACGCAGACAAGCACTTAAAGGCTGTCAATCACGTCCTACGACGGGAGACAAGAAACTTTTAACATCTGAATTGCCAATATTTTTCCACAGTAAGTACAAAAAAATTTTTAATGTAAAAAAATGATGATTTCCCAGACCAGAAGGCCAGGTCTTTTCCATGAGAATATTTGGAGCAGCATTACCTGTCAGATTAAGTAATAATAATAGTAATAATAATAATAAATCTATTAAAACATAAAGAAAAAGGTCTGGTCTGACTTCCCTTGACTATAATGTTTTTAGGCAACCTGGAGACTGAAAATGTGCTAGAATAGGACATTTCCTGCTGGAGAAAGCTGACAACCAAATTGTACTGTCCAATGCAGCAGCCACCAGACACATGGGGCTATTTAAATTTAATTAAAATTCAATAAAACCAGTTTTAGTCACTCTAGCCACATTCCAAGTGCTCAACAACCCCATGTGGCTAAGTGGCTGCTTTATTAAATAGCACACATATAGAACATTTCCATTATCACAGGAAGTTCTACTGGACACCGCTGATTAGACCTTTGCTACTCAAAGTATAGCCATGGGCCAACAGCACTGGTGTCACCTGGGAGCAGGGTTGCCTTCATGGGCGTGTGGCCTGTGGAGTAGCCCAGGGACTCGTGCTTAAGAATCTGCATGTGGTTTTATACTTTGTTGTCACCATTTTGAAATCGTTACTTTCTGAACAAGACATCCTGAATTTTCATTCCCACCAAGCCCCACGAATTATGTAGCCACTCCCACTTGGGAGCTTGTTACAAATGCAGAACCTCATCAGTTACACCTGCTGAATCAGAACGTGAATTTGAACAAGACGCCCAGCTGACTCTTATGGACATTAAACTTCGAGAACTAAGATCTAGAAGCGTAATTCCCAAACTTATTTTAAATCTACAAACTCTTTTTTAAAATTGATTAAAATAAAATTTGCACAGATCCAAATATATAAAATAGATTAAAATAATTATGCCTATCAGGCAATCTATATAGTCATTGTTCAGCTGTCAATAACATCTGGTTATTTGGGATCCCTAGGATTTTATGGAAGAGCTTGAACACCTTTAATCTAGAATTACTTGGTTGGAGACAGTTTGAAATGTTGAGACAACCCCAGTCCTATACCCAAGAACCGGCAAACCCCAGGTAAGCCAACTTTCTTGGAATAAGCAAATTAGAACCATGGTATTGTGCAATCTTTGTACATGATATTAGCCAACCCACATTAAGGCATATTAGAGGCTTCCCACTTCGGGCTGGGCACTTCACCACGTCACCTCATTTAAACTTCACAGCACTGTAAAGAAGGTGCTGGCATAAATGACATCTTACACACAAGTAAGTGAGGCTTAGATTGGTTAAGTAACTTACCCAAGCAGAAGCAGGATTTACACCCAGGTTCAGAATTGGGATTAGGATGGGATGAGTGAAACACTCCTCAGGTGCACACTGTGAGAGGGAGGGGCTGCAAAAAACTCAGGAATCAAGGTAAATCATATTTAAATTCAATATTTTTTAAAAGTCTAAATGAATGCAAAAATATCCATAATGAACAAATTCTCATAATTTTATTTTTATTATTTATTTATTTATTTTCTCGGCCGTGTCGGGTCTTAGTTGCGGCCCATGGGATCTTTTATTGCAGCGCGTGGGCTCTTCGTTGTGGTGCGCAGGCTTACTTGCCCCGTGGCATGTGGGATCTTAGTTCCCCGACCAGGGATCGAACCAGCGTCCCCTTCGTTGGAAGGCAGATTCTCAACCACTGGACCACCAGGGAGGTCCCCGTAATTTTAAATAAAGACAGACTGTTGGTTTGTTTTACGACCCTGCATTATTGTGCAGCAGGAACGGTTGTTACCAGTCAACTCATGGTTCCCAGCACTGCAGGACCTTGCGTCCCCAATGCGTTGATGGCCAAGGTTGACCATAGTTCAAGAACAGATTGGACAACACAGACTTTATATACAGTCTTGATTTCTGATTGTAGAGATTTTATAAACTTTTCTCATTTTGTCTGAACTAGGGGAGGGTGTTTTGATAAGTGTGTACAGAGGTCAAATTTTTTCCTTTCGCCTCAGGCTGCAAATGTGGCTTGCCACTGCCCAGGCTTGTCAGATTCCAGATGCTGGGTTGAAAGCCTACTTCTGCCTATGCCTGTGCCTCTGAATCCTGGCTGCACATTCAAATCACCTGAGGAGCCATCGCAACATCCCCATGCCTGGGACCCATCCCCAGAGTCCCTTCAGTTTGCCTGTGTGGTTCCGAATGGGGCTTGGCATTGGGTTTGTTGCCAAACCCTCCAGTTCATTCTAAAGTGTGGCCAAGGTTGACAGTGATTTTGCCACTCTGCACTGCCTCCCTTGAAGGATGACAGAAATCCAGCACACAAAATGAAACTCTCTCTGAGCCTTCTGTAAGGTGAGGTCAGCTGGAAAACACATCCTCTTTCAGACTGGAGCACGAATCACAGAATTTTAGATCTAGATGGTGCCTTAGGAATCATAGATTGTTGTGCTAAAATGACCTCTAATTAGATTGCCAATTTTACTAATGAGAAAACAGAGGCTCAAATATCGTATGATCTCATTTATATGTGGAGTCTAAAAGAAACCCCAAAACTTGAGTTCACAGATACAGAGAACAGATTAGTGATTGCCAGAGATGGGGGTTAGGGGTGGGCAAAATGGATGAAGGTGGTCAAAACATACAAACTTTCAGTTACAAAATAAGGCATGACGATGTAATGTACAGCAGGGTGACTATAGTTAATGATGCTGCACTGTGTCTTTGAAAGCTTCTGAGGAAAGTAAATCTTAAAAGTTCTCATCACAAGAAACAAAAATTGTAACTGTGTGTGGTAAGGAATGTTGATTAGACTTACTGTGGTGATCATTTTGCACTACAAACAAATATCTAATCACTATGTTGTACGCCTGAAATTAATATGTATAATGTTACATGTCAATTATACATCAGTTTTAAAAAGAAGAAAACAGTGGCTCAGAAAGGTGACCGGACTTGCAAGTGAGGGGCAGAGAGACAGGAGCAAAGGGCTTCAGGAACTTAGCCCAAGCTCTTTGCAAGGCCACCATCAGAGAAAAAACACTTCCCACTCTCACCAAAAAGAAACTAAGGCAGCCCCCAAAGTCAGTACCTTTCCCCCAAGTCATAAGATTTATAGTAAAACTTGTCTATTTAATTCAGCATCTTGAAACATTTTTCAGAATAAATGTGATTAATCTGAACCCCAATTCATAAAGGGACAGCATGCATTGTTTGATCTACACAATGTTTTCTACTTAATATTCTGTAATAACTTATATGGGAAAAAAATCTGAAAAAGAATGGATATATGTATACCTATACTGAATCACTTTGCTGTACACCTGAAACTAACACAACATTGTAAATCAACTATACTCCAATATCAAATAAAAATTAAATTAAAAAATAAAAAGTTGACCCATCACTTAAACATGGAGAGGCGTCACCTAAAATTTTAGATAATGTGTTTCCTGTGCAGGCGTGGAATACTTGGCACTCAGACCTGCATTCCTGACCCTAACAGTTGGCCGGGGCTGAATCACCGCTGCCCCTTGAAGAAGCCTCCACCACTTCCTGCTGCATTGAGGACTCTAGGCTGGCTAAATGTCTCTGCAAAATGTAAAACGAAAGCGGACATCGCTGAAGTGCCAGAATCCTCCACCCCATCTGTTTCAGGCCTTCACATTAACTCTTTGGCCCGGTACTATTTGCGTTTGCAGCCCATGATCATGTTGTCACACGCCCATCATCATTCCCCATACATTGGGACAGAAAGAGCGATTGCTGGGCTCCCTTCTGACTGCAAGAGCTGGGCAGGCTGGGTGGCGAGGAGGTTTTCCGTAGCGGAAACCTGAGCAGGGTCCTCTGGAGAGCCCAGAGGGGCTGGATCCTCCACTCTTGGGCTTCGCTGTCTATCACTCCAATACCGCAGACTATCAGGTATTTTCATTAGAAATCTCTGCTCTACGTGGTCAAGGTTTTTCTTCCTGCCGGCTTGTTTTCTCCCATCCCCGGGATGCCCTCCCTCTTTTCATCTTAAGTCCATTCGCCCTTCCAGGTTCAGTTTCCGGGATTACTCATCCATGGTGTTCTCTCCCTTCTCAGAAACTCCTCCTATGGCCTCATGTCAATACAGAAACCATATGCTCTTTTGATTTCCCCAAGCCAGAGGATAAGCTCCTTAAGTTTGCCTGCTTGTAATTCCTTTGAATCCTCCCTAACACCCTGGACGGCGCTGGACAAACAGGATCTTCCCAACAAACCCTGTGCTTTCAAACTCAGGGTCCCCTCGGCCTCCCTCCGCCCACTGGAGCAGGCGATGCAGCTCCCGCTTTCAGGCACTAGAGGTCGCTCGGCTACACACATCTCGCCCGGCCCAGGTTCCCTGCCGCACACATTACCAGCGCCTGTGGAAGTAGGGCAGGCTCATTTATTTCCTCTCCAACACAGCCTCGGGCCATCAGAGCCTCTGATGTCAGGGTCCCTGCCGTGCAAGCTGCAGAATGAAAACACTGCAAATAAGAAAGGTCACTGCATCCGCTCTGCACATTTACTTCTCACCTGAAATCTCTGCTTCACTAGCAACGTCCCGGCTCAGGCTCTGAATATTTTTCCTGACTCGGTGTTCCAGCAGGAGAGAGAAGAAATCTGTGACTACTGCGCATATGTGCATATATGTACTTACAGATTATTGCGTCAGGGCCGTGGTACCGCGTTGTGTCAAGGTAGGTTTCCATGCGCCTTCCTCTCCCCCAATTCCCAGGAAGGTTCTGACCAGGGCACTGACGTTCCGACTCTGTTTTGCTCTGGCTGCTGTTGTTCTCTACGAATAACAAGAATGACCTTTTAAAACAGGCCCTATCAGATCGCTCAGCCTTGAAGTGAAGACAGCAGTCAGGATTTATATGAGAAATTTGATGAGCCCAAAGCAACGACATAAAGGAAGCACAGTAGGTCTGAAAATAGGACAGATGCCACAGGGGAGGGGAGGGGCCAAAGTGTGGGTGCCTATCGTAACACTGATCACGCATGCCGAAGTGCCCAGCACGGTGTCACCTTGGCATTGCAGACCATGATTCTGACACTGTTTGAGTCAGAGTGATGGTAAAGCTTGGCAAGTAATATGTTCATCACAGAGATTCAAGTGGATGTCCGGACACCGGGAAGAAAGCTTGGAATAGGGAAGACCTGGATCCCAAAGCCCTAAGAACAAGATTTTGGGGCTGGGATAGCATATTTCAAGGCCATCTCATTGGTAGCTTCTAAATAGCATTCACTTGCCAGTTTACCTACTGGCAAACTTTAAAGGAAAGACCGATTTATGTGTCTATTTCATCCATCAAAAGGATGTGCTTATTAGTAGTATAGCATTTCTGAAGCTAGAGTCCCTAAGTGGGAATCACAGTTCTGACACTTACTAGTCATGACTTAAACTCTCTCCCTCAGTCAACTTGTCTGTAAAATGGGACTAGTAATAATACCTACCTCACTGGGTTACTAAGAGGATTAAATGAGTTAACACATGTAAAGTGTTTATAATAGTGTCTGGCACATAGTAAGCATATATGTAAATATAAGCTTAAAAAAGTATCTGTTTTGCATGGAGCACACAATAAAGCCCTCTTTTCCATGCTTGGCTGTGTCTGGAATGAAGAATGTGAAAAAATTTTTCCAGTTTCATACCTAAGTGGTGATGATGTCATTTTCAGTTCAACAATCTCTCCTTTCCTTTCCAGTCAAGTTTATAATTATCTTAAAGGTACTTATCTTCTTTTCATTCCCCCTCCCTTTAAAGTTCTAAACAACATAGATAAGAGCAAAACCAAGAACCAGTCTTTTTGGTTCTTCGAAAAGATCAACAATATTGGCAAACTTTTAGCTAGATTGACTAAGAGAATAAAGAGTGAGTACTCAAATAACTAAAATCAGAAATGTAAGCGAGGTCATGACTACCAATTTTTCAGAAGTAAAAAGGATTGTAAGAGAGTGCTGTGACCAACTGTAGTCCAAGAAATTGAATAACCTGGATGAAATGGACAAATTCCTAGAAACACAACCTATCAAGACTCAATCACGAAGAAATAGAAAATCTGAACAGACCTATAACTAGTAAGGAGATTTAATCAGTAATAAAAAGCCTCCCAGTAAAGAAAAGCCCAGACCAGATGGCTTCTCTGGCAAATTCTGCCAAACATTTAAAGAAGAATGACATCAAGCCTCCTCAGACTCTTCTAAAAATTGAAAAGGAGGGAACACTCCCAAGCTCATTTTAGGAGGACAAGCATCACCCTAATACTAGAGCCAGACAAAGACACTACAAGAAAAGAAAACCACAGACTCTGATGAATATTGATGAAAAAATTCTTAACAAGATACTATGAAACAGGATTCAACAGCAGACTTAGTACTGTTAAGAAGTCAATACCACCCAAAGTGGTCTACAGTTACAATACAATCGAAATCCCAATGACTTTTCTGTTGTTGTTGCAGAAATAGAAAAATCCATTCTGAAATACAAATGGAATCTCAAGGGACCCTGAATAGCCAAAACAATCTTGAAAAAGGACCGTGTTGGAGATCTCACACTTCCTGATTCCAAAATTACTACAAAGTCACAGTAATCAAAACAGTGTTGTACTGGCATAAAGACAGACATATAGACCAATGAAATAGAATAGAAAGCCCAGAATAAACTCTCAGATACATGGACAAATGCTTTTTGTAAATGTCAAGACCATTCATTGGCCAAAGGACAGTCTATTCCAAAAAATGGTGCTGGGAAAACTGGATATCTACATGCTAAAGAATGAAGTTGGATCCTTATCTTACATTATATGCCAAAATTAATTCAAAATAGATCAAAGATCTAAGCACAAGAACAAAAACTGTAAAGCTCTTAGAAGATAATATAGGGGGAAACCTTTATGACATTGGATTTAGCAATGATTTCTCGGATATGACACCAAAAGCTCAGGCAACAAAAGAAAAAAAAAAGAGATAAATTGGACTACACCGAAAAAAAATTTTTTTAACTCCAGTAGGTATGCTTTCTCCTTTCTTTGAAATCATAAAACACTTTGCTTCTACAATTGATACAGCATATATCACATACTGCCTTGCATTGCAATTACAGTTCTCGTATGGTGGGTACAAATTTCATAACCATAAAAACTCCAGTGTACAGACATGAAACTTTCTTTAATTTCATTTTTAAAAATTTTTTAACATCTTTATTGGAGTATAATTGCTTTACAATGGTGTGTTAGTTTCTGCTTTATAACAAAGTGAATCAGCTATACATATACATATATCCCCATATCTCCTCCCTCTTGCGTCTCCCTCCTATCCTCCCTATCCCACCCCTCTAGGTGGTCACAAAGCACCGAGCTGATCTCACTGACTACACCAAAATTTAAAACTCTGTGCATCAAAGGATATAACCCACTGAATGAAAAGGAAATCCACAGGATGAGAGAAAATATTTGCAAACCATATATTGGGTAAAGGTTTAGTATCTGTAATACAAAAAGAACTCCTACAACAACAAACCTGATTTTAAAATGGGCAGAAGACTTGAACAGACATTACTCTAAAGAAGATATACAAGTGGCCAAAAAGCATGTGAGTAGGTGTTCAGCATCACTAATCATCAGGGAAATGTAAATCAAAACTATAATGAGATACCGCCTCACATCCATTAGGGTTGCTACTATAAGAAACAGAACACAACTGAAAATAACAAGTGTTGGCAAGAATGTGGAGAAATTGGAACCCTGGTGCACTGTTGGTGGGGATGTAAAATGATGCAGCTTCTATGGAAAACAGTATGGCAGTTCCTCAAAAAATTAAAAGTAGAATTATCATATGATCCAGCAATTATGTTTCTGGATATGTATATACCCAAAAGAATTGAAAGCAGGGTTTCAAAGAGATATTTGCACACACATGTTCATAACAGCATTATTCATAATAGCCAAAAGGTGGAAGCCACCCACGTATCCATAGGAAGATGAATGGATAAACAAAATGTGGTCTATACATACATTGGAACATTATTCAGCCTTTAAAACGAAGGAAATTCTGACACATGCTACAACATGGATGACCCTTGAGAACATTGTGCTAAGTGAATGAAACCAGTCACAAAAAGACAAATACTGTATGATTCTAGTTATATAAGGTACCTAGAGTAGTCAAATTCATAGAGAAAGAAAGTAGAATGGTGGTTGCCAGGGGTTGGAGGGAGGGAAGAACAGGAAGTTATTGTTTCATGGATACAGTTTCCATTTTGCAAAATGAAAAGAGTTCTGCAGGTGGATGGTGGTGATGAGAGCACAACACTGAATGTACTTAGTGCCATTAAACGGAACACTTAAAAATGGCTAAGATGGTAAATTTTATGTTATGTGTATTTTGCCACAATGAAATAACCTGGATAAGAACATATTCAACTCTTCATTCAACAACTATTTCCTGAGGGCCTGCAATGTGCCGAGCCCTGTTTCAGGTGCTGAGATGCAGCAGTGAGACAAATCCATGGTCCTGCCCTAATGAGAGTTCTAGTCCT
>NW_020172280.1:4984685-5027641 GCF_003031525.2 Neophocaena asiaeorientalis asiaeorientalis | reverse complement strand
CTAGGGGGGGGGGGGGGACACAGGCAATAAACAAGAGAACAGATGAGTAGGCAAGGTAGTTTTGATACTGATGACGGCTAAGGGAAATTACCAGGGTGATAGGATAGGAATGACTTCGACGGTGGGGTTTACTTACCATGGGCTGATCAAGGAAAACATATCCGAAAGATGACATGTGAGCCAAGATCTGAAAGAGAAAAAGAACTAGACATGCAAAGAGCCAGAGTAGGGATAAGATAAGCGAGTGCAAAGCCCCTGAGGTAGTAAGGAGCTTGGGAAATCAGGGAACACAAAAAAGACCTGGGGCTGCAGCATGAAGAGTAAGGGGAGAATGGGACAGGATGCATTTGGAGAGCTGAGCACTGGCTACACCATGTAAAGCTGTGTTCAGTGGATTAAAGGGTGTTGACGTTATTCTGATGAGAAGCTACAGACCAGATCTAAACAGAGTAGAGACGTGATCCAATTTTTGTTTTAAAATGTGGGAGAAAGAGAGAAAACATTGAAACTAGTGAGGTGATGGTGGCTTGAACCAAGGTGATAGCAGCAGAGATGGAGTGAAGTGGATGGATTTTAGATCGATTTTTTTTTTTGGTGGTACGCGGGCCTCTCACTGTTGTGGCCTCTCCCGTTGCGGAGCACAGGCTCCAGACACGCAGGCTCAGTGGCCATGGCTTACGGACCCAGCCGCTCCGCGGCATGTGGGATCATCCCGGACCGGGGCACGAACCCGCATCCCCTGCATCAGCAGGCAGACTCTCTACCACTGCGCCACCAGGGAAGCCCTAGATCGGTTTTTGAGTTAAAACACAGGATTGCTGATAGTCTGACAGCGGAGGTTGAGGGAAAGGGAGAAATTAGTCATTATTTCTAGTCATTTTTGACATGAGTGGATAATGTTGGCATTTACAAACGAAGAAGCAAGAGACAGTGAAAGAAGCAGACTGGGCTAGAAGAAGAGTTTGGTTTTGCACGTTACATTTAATATGACTATCAGATATCCAAGTGGAGATGTGAAATCAACATTTACATATACAAGTTTGGGGTCCAGGAGAATGGCCAGGCCTGGGGACGTAAACCTGGGAGTCATCAGCGAATAGATATTTAGAGCCAAACGCCTGCTTGATGTGATTCTAGGGAGAGTGTGTGTTCTGGATACTCTATATGGCCCTTTGCCTGGAATGGAGCATATAATCGAGCCCATTAGTAAGAAAGTCTCATAACAGTTTCCCACTAGAAGCAGTTTTTCTCTCCTGGTTCAGATGAGCACATCCAGGTGCTATAACACACTGAGGAGGAGGGAAAACTGGGATGGGGGGGTGTCCTTTTTTTTTCATCCCTTCTTCCAGGATTTTATTCATTGAGCAGCTTTTCAGTTGAATGCCATACACAGATGAATTGAATTGCTTTCCTGTTCCTACTCTGAGCAAAGCACTGGATGACAATTATGGGTGGCAGATAAGAGAAAGAAGTGTGATTCCTTCCTGTAAAAAGCTTAACTACTCAGAAAGAAAGGAAGTTCGTGAAAGAATAAAATAATCATAGGTAAGGCATTATATGGGTTCAGTGCAGAAAAGAGAAACTACTTATTTTATTCCGAAAAAGAAAGACAGATGACGTGAACTAGGTGCATAAAAAATTGTGGAAGGGGGTGCAGTGGTTGAGAGTCCGCCTGCCGATGCAGGGGACACGGGTTCGTGCCCCCGTCCGGGAGGATCCCACGTGCCGCGGAGCGGCTGGGCCCGTGAGCCATGGCCGCTGAGCCTGCGCGTCCGGAGCCTGTGCTCCGCAACGGGAGAGGCCACAACAGTGAGAGGCCCAAGTACCGCAAAAAAAAAAAAAAAAAAAATTGTGGAAGGTTTCAGTTCACTCTCAATGGCCCTTGGGACTGACTGTAACATTATAGAACTGACCACCAGGGAGCTAGGCACCAGAGGCTCTGTTGAGTTCAAGACCTCACTTTGACAACTGCTATTCAGGAATCAGGAAGTTGGAATCTGCAAGTAGCCAGCACTGGGCAATTAGGGAAATTGTCTCTTGACACTCAGAAACTGAGTGGGATCTGGAACCCTGAGACCAGCCATCCCTCATCCCACCCCACAGCCACTACACATACACACAGCACTGTCTCAACCCCCAGGAGACCAGACATGGAATATCGCTGCAGAGATATTTTGCATCCTCACAACCCTTTCTGCCATTTGAAAACAGCCGAAGGTAGAGAAAGATGGTCCCCACCTCACTGTATCCTTTCAAATCTAGCACAAGTTCACCTGCTCGTCAGAACCTATTTCCTGTCCAGAATCCTAGATGCAACGGAGTCTGAGAAATGTGGTTTTCAGCTTTCTTGCCTCTGAGGTTCAGGGAGGTACCCTAGGAGTGGTTCTCGAGTGGGGGTGACTTTGCTCTCCCTCCCCTGCCCCAGAGACACTTGGCAATGTCAGAGACCTTGTTGGTTGTCACAGCTGAAGGGTGAGTGCTACTAGCATCTAGTGGGTAGAAGCTAGGGATGTCATTAAACGTTCTGCAATACACAAGACAGCCCCTCATGACAAAGAATTATCTGGCCCCAAATGTCAATAGTGCTGAGGTTATAGAAACTTTGCTATAGAAAGAGGGTGAAATAGAAATTGACTAAACCAAACCATTGTGTCCAACAATGGTGAAGGACCCAGATTAGTTATACAAATAATTAGTCTCAAAGTGATTTTTGTTTATTATTAGTGAACATCAATTACACAGGAGCTGGAGTGATTCCAGAATTTTTCATGAATGACATGGGGACCGAATTGCATTCCGAAGATGGTGAAGGATTGTATGTGCTGAGACAGGAAAGTAGGTCGTAAGAGTAAGGAGGGGGAAATAACCTAAGGCTTGAAGTTAGGAATGAAAAGCCGTGTTTGTAAGCTAAAAGGAAGATCAGCCTGACTACAGTGGGAAACTGAAGTTATGAAGTTTGGAAATAGGTGTTTAAACAGGTGGTGTCATATTGTGAAGAGCTTTGACTATCTGGCTGAGAAGTTTGGATTGTAGCATGGTGGAATGGAAAGGCTTAGGAACCAGGCAAAAGTATATGGCAGTCTGATTCCTCCACCTCCTATAATGAGATCCTAACTTTTCCCCAGCTAGAGGTACTATGACAGCCATCTGTGGTTTATGTAAGATCAGTATTCCTCTTTTGACAATAAGGACCTGTAGGAGACTTGTATGTTACCCAGTTCAAGAAGAAAGTAGGCAATTCTACAACCTACGAGCCAATCTCTCAATGCAACCACAGTGCTGGGATATCTCGCCTGTTAGTCGAAAGCCAGGCAAAATAGTAAATGTAATCACATTGTTTTTTCCTTTTTAGAAATATTTCCGTTTATTTAGATTGTTAAGTAGAATATTAAACCAAATTTGTAGCTAGTACCAGGGAATGGACTTAACTGTTTGGTGTTTAATGAGAACAGTTTCTACACAGGATCCCAAGAGACCTACAGAAAAAGGGGCAAAGCTGTAATATTAAGCAAATAGAACTCATGTTTCAAACAGGTTATACAAAAGTTGATTTATACCCCATTTCCCCTTTTTTTTTGATATTTAGAAAGTGCAGATTTAACAAAAGGTGGCCATATCCTTTCTATGTGCAATGCAGATTGTAATTATGCAAACAACAAAACTGTCAGTCTATTGCCCCCAAATCCCAGTATTTAGGGTTAGGGCTAGGGTTAAGGTATTTTTATTACTTTATTAAACACACTAAGATCGTCTGTGTTTGGTTTTGGTTTTGGTTATAGCCATCTTAGAGTAAAGTGGTATGTTTTGTGACTTTGTTTGACATTTCCCTAGTAACTGATGACTTTGAACATCTTTTCATGTGCTTGTTGGCCTTTTGTATCATTTTCTTTTTTTTTGGAGAAATGTCTGTTGAAGTCCTTTGCTCATTTTTTGAGTTGTTTGTCTATTACCTTGTAAGAGTTCTTTCTGTATTCTGAATACTAGACCCCTTAACAGATACATGATTTGCAAATATTTTCTCCTTTCTGTGGGTTGTCTTTTCACTCTCTCAGTGGTATCCTTTTATGCACAAAAGTTTTTCATTTTAACAAAGTCCAATATATCTATTTTTTTCTCTTGCTGCTTGTGCTTTTGGTGTCAATCTAAGAAAATGTTGCCAAATCCAAGGTCATGAAAATTTATCCCTCTGTTTTCTTTTAAGAGCATCGTTTTAGCTCCCATATTTAGGTCTTTGACTCATTTTGAGTCACACTGTCTTTTGAAGCACACTTGCCTTCTATAGAACTCTAATTTCATGTTGCCCTACCAACCTCCATATCCCAACCTCCTCTAACAAATGTTGCCTGCTCACTACCTTCCCACAATGGTCTATTTAGACTTTCCTTCTCTGGATAGTGCCCCATTCTTCAGACATACCTTTGTAAAAGTGCCCCCACCCAAACCTTCTTTCATCACATCCCCTTCAAATATCTAGCTCTTGGCTGTTGGCAGTGGAAAAGCACTGAATTAACTGATGGGTTCTTAGAATTCAGAAGAGTTCATCAGTGGAAAGTTTTTCCCTTTCCAAGATAGATTACATTTTACTAGTGGACATTTTTTAATAAACTTTATTTTATAGAGAAGTTTTAGGTTCACAGCAAAATTGAGAGGAAGGTACACAGATTTCTCATATACTCCCTGTTCCCACACATGTATAGCCTCCCCCATTATCAACATTCCCCACCAGAGTGATCCAGTTGCTACAATCAATGAACCTTCATTAACACATAAAAATCACCCTAAGTCCGTAGTTTACATTAGGGTTCATGCTTGGTGTTGTAGAGTCTGTGAGTTTGGACAAATATATAATGACATGTATCCACCATTATAGTATCATGCAGAGTAGTTTTGCTGCCCTAAAAATTCTCCATGCTCCACTTATTCATCCCCCCTTCCCCCCGGCCCCTGAAAACCACTGATCTTTTTACTATTGCCATAGTTTTGCCTTTTCCAGAAGGTCATATACATGGAATCATACAGTATGTAGCCTACTAATGGACTTTCAGAATCCATTATTGCCTTAGTTCAAACACCAAATCCACAAACTCTTTGAGGAGAGGGATTGTGATTTGTCTTCTCATGTGTCAAGGAGGCATTTAATATTTATGGAATGTGTGAATGAATTTCTAGTAATAACATTTCAATATCTTAGCAATCAGAAAATAGGCAGTGCCTTTGGGAAGAAGCGCCCTCTCTGAAGCATTGGTTTATAATGATCATCTGATGGAAAGTTAGCAGTGAGAAGAATCTGGAATCAGTTTTGAAGACCTGGGTGGCATTTTTCCAACAAAGTCTTGGACCATCCACCAGTCTAAGACACAATGACACTTTTAGAGACAAGGGCACATATAGCAATTGCCATGAAAATGAGGTAGTAATTGTGGCTTATAAAATTTCTACATGATCTCCTGTGATATCGTTCATTCATCCTTAGGTTTTCAGGGCAGGTTAGGAACAAGGGCATAATGAACCATTTTTCCCTTCATAGGAAAATGAATGATTCTTTCCAAGCACTTCAGAATTTCCTATCCCGTGATGATAAGATACATATCCCATTCTTTTCCCTCGAGAATCCCCTGTTTTCTGTAACACTCCTTCACAAAATTGTTTTGCCAATTGTATACTCAGTATTAGGGTCAATTTATGTTTTATCTTAGAGTTGTTTATTATCAGAATCTTGAAAGAGCTAAACATGTCTTTGGTTAGTCAAAGACATTTTGCTTTGGTGATGTAAACTCAACAACTTAGAAAAAGCCTTTAATGTTGAAATTATGGAAGATCAGATATTTAATGTTCAACAGTCAAACAGCAGAGCGATTAATTTACCAGGAATTTTTACACAAGATAACTAACATCGAAGAGGCATCATTCATGACTAAAAAAATACCTATTATTTCAAATGTCGGTCAGCTCAGCCAACAAGCCAATTATTGGATTGTGTGTGTGTGTGTGTGTGTGTGTGTGTGTAAAATTGGCAACCATTTCCCCCTGCAGAATTGAACATTGCAGAAAAGCAATTACAAAATTGAAAAAAAAATTAAAATTTTTTTTGCTTTTACTTGAGCAAGTTGCTCTGACTTCTCCTTAGTTGGCCTCTGTGTGTCTGTTTTGTTTATTTATTTTGGAGACTGTAAGTGGTAGGAGGACAGGGCCCATGTCATCCTAGTTCATCCTATAAAGGGAAAGAGGATTGTTGGTGACTTTGGAGGGAGGGTGGAACAGAGGGGAACTGCTTAGCAAATAATTAAGGAAGAAATAAAGCCTTCCTGCTTCCTGTGGGCCATAAAAGACTAATAAAACATTGGAAAAGTAAAAAGGATTATTTTCATTTTACATTTCCTAAGTCCCACCATAAAATCTGTACGGACAGATATTCTCTGGAGGCTTTGCCTGACAGGAGAATGAAGCTTTGAGGAGGCAGGCTGAGGAGATGGAAGTTGCAGAGAATTGTTTAATTGGGTGGTTGGGAGAGGTTGGCCTTCAGCTGTCCCTCTGCTCTGCTCTTCCTTTTGTGCACACACACAGTCTTTCTCCTTCTTCCTCTTTCTTGCAGCCTCTTTTTCTCATGCATTGTCTCGTTTCCTTGGAAAATAGGTACTTGAAGCATGTGCATATTTTTGCATTTGTGAATCAAAGCTGTACTTTTTTCCTCAAAAGAAGTAAAGCAGATCAAATATCTTCTCTATCTTTCACCCTGGTCTCTCTCCCCGTGCCCTCCTCACCCCCAGTAGGTTGGTTGTTGGCTGCTTCTTCTACTGGTAGCTTACTTTATACGCTAGGTTAGTGATTCTTTTTTTTTTTTTTAAGATTTTTTTGATATGGACCATTTTTAAACTCTTTATTGAATTTGTTACAATATTGCTTCTGTTTTATGTTTTGGTTTTATGGCCCCGAGGCACATGGGATCTTAGCTCCCCGACCAGGGATCGAACCCGCACACCCTGCATTGAAAGGTGAAGTCTTAACCACTGGACCGCCAGGGAAGTCCCTAGTGATTTTTAACAGAAAAAAAAAAAAAATTCCTTAACCTTGTCCAAGAAATACTGGTGGGGAAAATGAAAATGTGTGAGAAAAATGTCACATTGGAATACCGCTCTTTGCTATTTAATTTGCTTATTCCCTGCCTTATGCCAGAAATTAAGGATCACTCACAAAAATAGGAATAATTGGGAAAGATAAAGTAAATTAAAAGCAGGTCAGAAATTGAGTAAAAGGAAAAATAAAGATGAAAAGTTAAAAAGAACCAGAAACAGATCATGTTTTAAACTTGCTCCGATTGGCTGCTGTTTTCATTTTGGCTGACCAGATGTATTCAGAAAGATTGTTTTAGCAAAGCCCCTTTTGCAGAGGTCGGGGGCAGACGAACTTCTTTGGAGAAAATATTGTCTGGATTTCTCTCTGGTTTTTATTTAGTTGTTGTATCATCGAAGTGAATGAAGCAGTTATCTCTGCTGGGATAAGTCTCATCAAACACAAAATGAAGAATTAAGGGCATGAAGGAATGATGTGAGGCGAGAATCAGAAAACAATGAAGAGCTTGCAGTCTTCTGATGTCTAGATAGAGTTTGCACGACACATCATGTTCTAGGAGACTGTTCGGCACATGCGTTCATTTAGTGACTTATTTTTTTCATTTATCTAAATCAGGATTTCTCAACCTCAGCACACTGGGCATTTTGGCTGGATAATTCTTTCTTGTAAGGGAATGTCTTGTGCATTCTAGGATGTTTAGCAGCATCCTTGGCCTCTACGGACTAGATGCCATAACTCCCTCCAGGAGTGACAAGTAGAACTGTCTCTGGACGCTGCCCAAAGTCCCCTACGTGGCAAAATTGCCCCTTGTTTTGAGAAGTGCTGACCTAAATGTATTCAGATATTTATACCAGTCATCCAGTGAATTGGAGAGATGTGTGTTCTCCCTTCAGGGAGCTTGAACTCTTTATTTGCAAAGTGAAATGCATGGATTTAGACATAAGTGAATGAGGGAAAGAAAGAATGAATTCAGTTGAATTCAGTTGCTGTGAAGATCACAAAAAGTGTTCAGGGCAGTCCTTGGTACGTTACACACGTTCCATCAATGTTTACCATTAAAAATGTTTATTATTATTACCATTGTTATTATCAGCATTTATTTAAAGCATTATGGTTTTCAACGTTGTTTTTAACTGCTCTCTCTTAATCATCATAACTTAGTGGGTCGTTGATGGTGTTGCTCTTATTCAATAGATGAGGAAACAGAGGCTCAGAGCAGAGATGTGTCCCCCTCATAGCCGGTAAATAACAGGCTCAAGACTCAGTCCAGTTAAATCCAACTTTTCTCAGCTCCTTCATATTGTCTGCTAAAAAGAGAAGAACTGGCAGGACAAATGCCACAGAGTGGGACATCCACCCTGGGTATGACTGGGATCAGCTATGGACATCTGTCTTTTCCTTCCAGACACAACTACTCCCAGACCACCATGTTATACTGTTAACAAATGAAAATCGAAACCCAACTTGACACCTTTGTATTTTTTCTAAAACAATCTAGTACTCATCTAAGCCTGTGCATCCAATCCCAACCTCTGTTCAAATAAGCTGCATTAGCAGACACGTTACATCTTAAAAGCCTTCTGCCCTTTGTGTACACATAGTAGGGAAAATTCAGAACCAAGGTTCTCCTATCCTGCGTCAGAAGCACACAACCTTTTCCAAGAAAATATTTGGCCTTCTACAACTGTGTCATGGATCATTTCTAAGACTCCTCCATTCAAGGTATTGCCGTCTGTGCTTATGCTAGTTTCTGCATGAAAGAGACATTTACTGGGCCTTACTGCTCGTATGCCCTTGTAACAACTTTTTCCCATGCAATATGACTTCCACAAAAGGCGGTTGGTCATGTGAGACCCTTGACTGTCAAAGCTGAGTCCTCAACATTGCAAGTTACCAGGGATAGCTGACAAAGAAGCAAAAGATGCTATTAGAAGGTTAAGGTATAGAAATCACGAAGTAAAGGACTCGTCATTGTTCCATGAAGATGTGAGAGAAGTTAGATTTGTTCTGAATGTCAAATTTGGATTTGGGAAAACATTGACCTTTACCGTCAGAGAATTAACCGAGTCATTTCCCCTGTATAGTTAGCGCCCCCTCCCGACCCTCCCACTTTATTACCACCACTCCACCTCCCTCCACCTACACATACAGACCAAGAAAACATTTACAGGTGGTGAATATTTCAGCAGCGTGGTTTTAAAAGGTACATTAAATTTCTTCTAGATGTCATCCTTCTGATGTGAATAATGTTACATGATGGAATGAATACCTCCAAAGAGCTATTCCTGTTGATAAATTGGCTGATAAAATGTCAGAGTGAGCCACCATTCTGATTCTCAAATAGCAAATCATATTATGATGATAAAACTTCTCATAGGAAAGCACCAGGACCTCCTCTGCCTTGAAGAAAAACATACTTTTTCTGTTTAAAAATTATAAAAGAAGGACTAGAAAGGAAAATTAAAATTAAAGAGAAGCAAAGAAACTAAAATATCATTTGATGCCCTTTATTTAGAAAACCAGGGAGATTTTCCTGGTTATTTAAATTTTGCTGGATAATAAAAGCAATCTACAGATTCAATGCAATCCCTATCAAATTACCAATGGCATTTTTTACAGAACGAGAGCAAAAAACCTTAAAATTTGTGTGGAGACACAAAAGACCCTGAATAGCCAAAGCAGTCTTGAGGTGAAAAAATGGAGCTGAAGGAATCAGACTCCCTGACTTCAGACTTTACTACAAAGCTACAGTAATCAAGACAATATGGTACTGGCACAAAAACAGAAATATAGATCAATGGAATAGGATAGAAAGCCCAGAGATAAACCCATGCACCAGTGGTCAACTAATCTATGACAAAGGAGGCAAGGATATACAATGGAGAAAAGACAGTCTCTTCAATAAGTGATGCTGGGAAAACTGGTCAGCTACATGTAAAAGAATGAAATTAGAACACTCCCTAACAGCATACACAAAAATAAACTCAAAATGGATTAGAGACCTAAATGTAAGGCCAGACATTATAAAACTCTTAGAGGAAAACATAGGAAGAACACTCTTTGACATAAACCACAGCAAGATCTTTTTTGATCCACCTCCTAGAGTAATGGAAATAAAACCAAAAATAAACAAATGGGACCTAATGAAACTTCAGAGCTTTTGCAAAGCAAAGGAAACTACAAACAAGACAAAAAGACAACCTTCAGAATGGGAGAAAATATTTGCGAATCAATGGAGAAAATATAAATGAATCAATGGACAAAGGATTAATCTCCAAAATATATAAACAGCTCATGCAGCTCAATATTAAAAAAAGAAACAACCCAATCCAAAAATGGGCAGAAGACCTAAATAGGCATTTCTCCAAAGAAGACATACAGATGGCCAAGAAGCACATGAAAAGCTGCTCAACATCACTAATTATTAGAGAGATGCAAATCAAAACTACAATGAGGTATCACCTCACACCAGTTAGAATGGGCATCATCAGAAAATCTACGAACAACAAATGCTGGAGAGGGTGTGGAGAAAAGGGAACCCTCTTGCACTGTTGGTGGGAATGTAAATTGATACAGCCACTATAGAGAACAGTATGGAGGTTCCTTAAAAAACTAAAAATAGAATTACCATATGACCCAGCAATCCCACTGCTGGGCATATACTCAGAGAAAACATAATTCAAAAAGACACATGCACCCCAATGTTCATTGCAGCACTATTTACAATAGCCAGGTCATGGAAGCAACCTAAATGTCCATCGACAGACGAATGGATAAAGAAGATGTGGTACATATATACAACGGAATATTACTCGGCCATAAAAAGGAAAGAAATTGGGTCATTTGTAGAGACATGGATGGATCTAGAGGCTGTCATACAGAGTGAAGTAAGTCAGAAAGAGAAAAACAAATATTGTATATTAACACATATATGTGGAACCTAGAAAAATGGTACAGATGAACTGGTATGCAGGGCAGAAATAGAGACACAGATGTAGAGAACAAACGTATGGACACAAAGGCGGGGGAGTGGCGGGGAGGTGGTGGTGGTAGAATGAATTGAGAGGTTGGGGTTGACATATATACACTATTATGTATAAAATGGATACCTAATAAGAACCTGCTGTATAAAAAAATAAATAAAATAAAATTCAAAAAATAATTTGCTGGATAATAGAACACTATACATTAATCACAAATATTGTGTCATACTATGTATTATACATACACCTGGATTGTATGTCCAGCAATCATTTACTTGATGCCTCTGAACACGATCCTAAATCAGTATGCATCCCATTCAAGAACGTTCCAAAAAAAATTATTGTTCCTGGGCTTGAAGTGGCAGAAGACAAAATGACAGGTCTGGTATTTACTTATCTTCTATCACCATGCAAAAGCTTGAGCATTTGCACATGTGAATGCAAGAAGTCACTGACGGTTTCTAGAGAAAAAAAAAGTGCTTTCCACACACAACACTGCTCACACTTGGGCTTCCCAGAAAAAGCTACAGCTCCTTAATTATCTATCACCTGTGAACATTTAGATGGTTGGATAAACTTCTTTTTCAAAAAAGTAAAACTATATCTGAACCATTTCAGTCACAATAAATGACCCCATCTCATGTTTAGGGGTCTGGGTGATGTAACTTTAAAAGCACTGGAAAGAATTAGGAGTTTAGGATTAACAGATACACATTACTATATATAAAGTAGATAAATAACAAGGACCTGCTATATAGCACAGGGAACTATATTCAATATCTCATACTAACCTATAATGGAAAAGAATCTGAAAAATATGTATATATATATCTGAATCACTTTGCTCTACATCTGAAACTAACACATTGTAAATCAACTCTGTCAATAAAAAAAATTTTTTTAATCTAATGAATATGCTAATGTTTCCCTTTAAAGTAAATATTAGTTTCTTTTCAATTATAAAAAAGCACTAGAAAGAAATATCGTGTAAGTTACTTAATCTGTCTGAGTTTCAATTTTCTTGCCTATAAAATGTGAGTGGTGATAATAGTTAATATTTATTGAATACTGGCCACATTCCAGGCCCTCTGCTCTGTGCTTTACATTTATTATTTCACTTAATCCTTTCAACAACCCTTCAGTGTAGATTTTAGTATTATCCCCATTTCCCAGATACAAAACTGAGGCTTGGAGGTCAAGCCAATTGTTGAAAATCACACAACTAATGAATGTCCTAGTAGGAATTCAAGACCAGGTACAACACAATCCACAGTATAAACTCAACTATATTCAATACAGTTAAATAATCCTTAATATAACTAGCAGAGTGTCTGGCAAAAATGGTAATAAACCATAGCTGTGGATTTTAAAATAAAATCTGCCCTTAAGTATCTTTGCTTATGAAAGAGGTTTTCAACTTTGTTATATGTTCAGATCACAAGGGCTATCTCAAAACAAAACAAAACTAAACCTTTGCTCATATTTCCCCCAATACAAACAAAGTCAGAATCTTTGGGACAGAGACCTAGGTATATGTTTTATTTTGTATCTTTAAAACTTCTGGAGTTCTGATTCCCAGAAAGATGGAGAAGCACAGGCCACCCCATCTCTCCCACTGAATGCAATTATAAATCTTGAACAGATTGCATGGAGCATCTATTCCAGGGCTCCGAAAAGTAAAAAGTAATAAGAAAAAAAGCAGGTGGATTGGGGAAGAACATCAGAATTCTAGTCTCACTAAACCATCAAAAGATAAACCATGAGTTTATCTTTTCTTTTCTTTTTGGCTTGAACTCAAGGCATCCTGAGACCCAGAAGTGATCACTGGCACAGACAGAAAGATCTCCAGGAGAAGCCCTTTAGTTCCAGCACAAGAAGAAGAAAAGTAGTCTCCCAATATACAGACAGCATAGGAGAAATCCTGTTTTTATAATTTTTTCTTTTCCTATTCTCTTACTCCCTAGGTCCCAGTAGCCAATAGGCACTTTGAACTCTGAAGGAGGGGTCCTTCTTCTCAAACAAGAGGAACTGTGGTCCCAAGAAGGTGAGGGGAACCTGCTACTTATTTTTCTCTCTCTTTGTCCTCTCACTTCTCAGCCCTGGATATGGGCACGTTGTAAGAAGTATGTGGCATATTAGACAAATAAAATCTCAGAAGACCAAAAAGGGAGCCTCAGGAAATTGGACTGTATGGTGGAGATGGCAGAGAAGGAGAAGTTCCAGGAAGCAAACCCATAAAAGTGTTTATGGATCTCTAGTCCCATGAACTGTTCACAAATAGATTTGATCCTAACGAGCATCTCATAGGCTTTGAGAGCTGGCCTGTGGGGTGGATTCCTGCTCAGGTCCTAGAACGGCCTCTGGATGGTGCAAATGTAAGGCTGATCTCAACAGTAGTGCAAGGCTTTGAAAATGGAATAGACATCAAAACTCCTGAAGGCTCTCTGGAGCCAACCAGCTTATTTGGAAAAATAAATACTTCAAAATTCTCCATAGATTTAAATAAGACATGGAGTCTCATAACAATCAAAAATATCCAGGATGAAACCTCATAATAGTCAACATGTGAAGAATGAGTAAAATCTCAACTTGCATGGAAAAAGGCAATTGACAAATGTCGACTCTGAGATGATACAGATATTGGAATCATGTGATAAAGACTTTAAAGCAGCTACGACAAATATGCTCCAAGAAGTAAGAATAAATCCTCTCCACATCTTCTTTATCCATTCATCTGTTGATGGACACTTAAGTTGCTTCCATGTCCTGGCTATTGTAAATAGTGCTACAATGAACATTGTTATACCTCCCTCTTTTTGAATTATGGTTTTCTCAGGGTATATGCACAGTAGTGGGATTGCTGGGTCATATGGTAGTTCTATTTTTAGTTTTTTAAGGAACCTTCATACTGGCTACATCAATTTACATTCCCACCAACAGTGCAAGAGGGTTCCCTTTTCTCTGCACCGTCTCCACATTTATTATTTGTAGATAGTCTGAAGTCAGGGAGCTTGATTCCTCCAGCTCCATTTTTCTTTCTCAAAATTGCTTTGGCTATTCGGGGTCTTTTGTGTTTCCATACAAATTGTGAAATTTTTTGTTCTAGTTCTGTGAAAAATGCCATTGGTAGTTTCATAGGTATTGCACTGAATCTGTAGATTGCTTTGGATCGTATAGTCATTTTCACAATGTTGATTCTTCCAATCCAAGAACATGGTATATCTCTCCATCTGTTTGTGTCATTTTTAATTGCTTTCATCAGTGTCTTATAGTTTTCTGCATACAGGTGTTTTGTCTCCTTAGGTAGGTTTATTCCTAGGTATTTTATTCTTTTTGTTGCAATGGTAAGTGGGAGTGTTTCCTTAATTTCTCTTTCGGATTTTTCATCATTAGTGTATAGGAATGCAAGAGAGTTCTGTGCATTAATTTTGTATCCTGCTACTTTACCAAATTCATTGATTAAAAATAAATCCTCTTGAAGTGGCTGGAGGGATAGAATGATAGATTTCTCATTAAATAAATAAAAATTATAAAGAAGAACCAAATAAAAAATTTAGAACTAAAAGACAGAATAAGCAAAATAAAAGCTCATTAGATGAGCTCAATAGCAGAATGAAATGACAAAAATAAAGAGCAGTAAATTGAAGATATAGCGATAGAAATTATCCAATCTGATCAGCTGAGTGAAAAAATTTTTGAAAAAAAAATAAACAGAGCCTTAGGGACCTATGTGACAATACGAAAGTATCTAATATTCATGTTAGTGGAGTCCCAGAAGGAGAGGAGACAATGAAGTGCACAAAAAATAACTGAAGAGATAGTTGTGGAAAATCTCCTGAATTTTGTGAAAGACATCAACCTACAGATTCAAGAAGCTCAGAGAACTCCAAATGGGGAAAGAAACCCACATAGAAATCCATGCCAAGATACATCATAATTGAACGGCTAAAAACTAAAGTCAGGTGTTAAAAGCAGTCAAAGCAACATTTCAATTAATTGTGTATCTCTCATAAGGTACCACAAAAGCAGAAAGAAGTGGCATGGCATTTTTAAAATGTCTGTGAATTTCTCATCAAGAGCCATGGAGGCCAGAAGGAAGCATGGCATGATATTTTTTAAGTGCCAAAAGAAAAGCATTATCGATCCAGAATTCTATATTCAACAAAAATAATCTTGAAGAATGAAGGAAAATGAAAGGTAGTCTCAGAAGGAAAACTAAGAAAATTCCTAACCAGCAGTCCTACCCAAAAAAAAACAAAAAAAACAAAAAATAACAACCCCACAGAAACAAAATAAAATGGAAAGTTATAAAAGAAAGCTCAGACAGAAAGTTGTAAAGTTTCAGATGGAATTTTGTAATATTAAAAATGAAGGAAGGGCCATAGAAATGTTAGGTATATAGGGAAATGTAGTAGACTATACTTCTTTTGTTCTTTAAAATATGTGGGATGATTGAGAGCAAAAATTATAACAGTATCTGATTGGGTTTTCAAAAGATATAGTTATATTACATAAGACAACTACAGCATTAATGGAAGAAGGCAAAGGAATCTATATAGTGGCAAGGTTTCTACATTCCACTTGGAGCGATAAAATATTGACCCTAAGTAGACTGTAAAATTTAAATATGCTTATTATAATCTCTAGAGAAACCACTGGAAAACAAAAACAAGAACTAAAGAACAGGGCTTCCCTGGTGGCGCAGTGGTTGAGAGTCCGCCTGCTGATGCAGGGGACACGGGTTTGTGCCGCTGTCCGGGAAGGTACCACATGCCACGGAGCGGCTGGGCCCGTGAGCCATGGTCGCTGAGCCTACGTGTCCGGAGCCTGTGCTCCGCAACGGGAGAGGCCACAACAGTGAGAGGCCCGGGTACCGAAAAAAAAAAAAAGAACTAAAGAACGAACAAACAGAGAACTATGCAAAGTGATATAGCCAAAAACAAAATAGAAAAATTTAGATGGAGTACTAAAAAACATTTGAATAACCCCAAAGAAGGCAGGGATGGGGAAGCAGAGGGATGAAAAGAGAGGAATAAAACAGAAAATGATAATAAAATGTAGACTTAAATCTAAACACAACAATAGTTATCTTTTTTTAATTTATTTTATTTCTTCTTGGCTGCATTGGGTCTTTGTTGCTGTGTGCGGGTTTTTTTCTCTAGTTGCGGCGAGCGGGAGCCCCTCCTCGCTGGGGTGCGTGGGCCTCTCACTGCGGTGGCCTCTTCTGTTGCAGAGCATGGGTTCCAGGAGCACAGGCTTCAGTAGTTGTGGCTCGCGAGCTCCCAGACGCAGGCCCAGCAGCTGTGGCGCATGGGCTCAGTCGTTCTGCGGCATGTGGGATCTTCCGGGACCAGGGCTCGAACCTGTGTCCCCTGCACTGGCAGGTGGACTCCCAATCACTGTGCCACCAGGGAAGCCCCAAAATAGCAATAGTTATCTTAAATGGAAGTAATCTTAGCACCTCAATTAAAAGACTGAGATTGGAACTTGAGAATGCTCCACAATAAGAAGCTACTGTGATGAGAAGCCTGTGCAACTTTTTATTTTCAGTCTCATAAATACTTTATTTATTTTTTAACATCTTTATTGGAGTATAATTGCTTTACAATGGTGTGTTAGTTTCTGCTGTATAACAAAGTGAATCAGCTATACATATACATATATCCCCATATCTCCTCCCTCTTGCATCTCCCTCCCACCCTCCCTATCCCACCCCGCTAGGTGGTCACAAAGCACCGAGCTGATCTCCCTCTGCTATGGCCTGCGCAACTTCTAAGGAAGAGTAGCCCCCGCTCACTGCAACTAGAGAAAGCCCCGCACAGCAACGAAGACCCAATGCAGCCAAAAATAAATAAATAGATGAATAAATTTAAATAATAAAAGACTGAGATTGTTAGATTAAAAAAAAATCCATGACCCATCTATATGCTGTGTACAAGAGACTCACTTTAAATACAATGATAAAGGTAGGTTAAAAGTAAAGGGTAGGAAAAGATAAGTCAGGCAAGCTCTAATCAAAAGAAAGCTGAGTAGCTGTATTAATAATCAGACAAAGGAGACATAGGGGAAAGGAAAACTGTTAGGATAAAAAGGAACTTTAGATAATGACAGAAGGATCAATTCACCAAGAAGACGTAACAATCCTAAATGTGAATGCACCTTACAACAGATTTCAAAACACATGAAGCAAAACCTGGCAGAATTGAAAGGAGAGACAGACACATCCACAGTCATAGTTAGAGACTTCAACATATCTCTCAGTGATTGATAAAACAAGTAGACAAACCAAAAAACCCAGCAAGGGAAGTTGGAGAAAAGTCAACAGAGTAACATTAAAATGAAGAACGGAAGAAGAAAGGCATTTGGATTATTGCAAACCAGTATCACCTACCTCACAGTTTGTTTTGTGTACATACATCGGTTATAAAAGTGAAAATCCATATAGTGCTTTTTTTCACTAGAGAACCTTTTATACAAACCATAGGCATCCCTCTAAAAGCATTTCCATTCGTTTTCCTAAAATATTATTGACCTTAGGCAAGTCATTTCTCCCTTCTGGGCCTCCTTTTCCTTGGCCCCTGCTCATCCCACCCTCCCTCCCACATGATCAGACTTCATCCAAGTTTTCTTCCAGCTCTGTGATTTTCCCTACGCTTTTATTTCCAGTGACTTTTTTTTTACTAGGCTGGTGTATTCAAATCATTCTGCACTGATAGAGCCAAAATATCTTTCCATCTTCCTATTGTTTAATTTGCAAAGAAGGTATTAAAGATAAGACAGGGTGGGGAACTGACAAGTGACTGTCACTCAACCAAAATACTGCGGTCCGGAAATCTCCCCTCAGACACAAACATTTTGAAACAAAGGTGGAAACCAATATGGAAAAAACCAAAAGTAGAACAAGTTCCAACCAAACATATTGCCTTATTTTCTGCTGAAATCTTTTTTCCCCTGTCATGTAGAAACAGCTTAGGTAATATTTAACCAAATATTACTTATGTGTAATGAGAAACGTGGTTCTATTGCATTTGGAAAGTTATATGTTACAAACAAAACCTGACAAACTGTTCCAAGTTTGATAATAGGAGAAGAAACAGAATAAATTAAAAGGTAAACCACATTTTTCTCAGCTTCCTGCTGGGTTTTGTTCAAGCAGCTTGAACAATTGCAAAATATTATTCAGGTAATTTCCAGGCATTCTGCTATTATCATTTGAGTTGGAGCAAAGCTTACTACACATGTACTGTGTTGTTCTAGTTCTAGACCCTCTGGAAGACACAGAGATGTAAAAGACACGGTCTCTATCTTCTAGTCATTGTGAGAACTTCTTACTGGACTACAAATTCCAGGAGGGCAGAAAGTACATGTGCTTTGTTTATCACTGTGGAACCAGTTCCTGCCACAGTCCTGCAAATGGGGTACTCCAGACTGGTTGCTAGGTGGTACGAGAGCCTGATTACAGAGCTAAGCTTACTGAGAGGATGCATCTCTGTACAAAAATGGATTATACGTATATACATACCCAAATATGTGAAATGTAGCAGACTCACACATACAGTTTATTTGTTATATGTACATATGTAACAAACAAAAAACAGACTTTTTAGTTTGTTTTTACCCATAGAGACCCCCGAAAACAACAGGATTGATGAAATTTGTCAGTCTCAAGGCTGTTTTTCTGAGAGTCCAATAGCGCAGTGCTTCTAAAAACCAATCACACGGAGATCTTCTTTAACTGTAGGTTCTGATGGAGTAAGTCTGGGGCAAGGGCTGAGCTGTGCATTTCTTACAAACTTCCACTGACTGTGGTCCATGGAACACACCTCAAGGAGGGAGGCAAAGCATCCAGTGCCAAACAGAAGTGCTGTTCAGGTCCAGGTGAAAGAAGGTATAATGACTGCATTGTGTGACCTTGACAGGGCAATGAACACAGAATTTTTATCTGGAAATGACTGTAGAGATTATTTTGGAGGTGTGGACCCTTAGATATGAAGAGGTTAAAAATGACCTTCTTGAAGCCCTACAGCCAGTTGTGGTTTTCTTCCCACTAGATCCGGACCTTGGAACTTCTGATTTTAAACCTCCTGTTCTTTCCACAAGTTAATGTGTCTACTTTGGTTAATAAAAGAAGTTTAAGAGCAGTCACTTGGGTATCTATGGGAGGAAAAGCATCTCCAGTTGAGACCAGGGATGTGGTCTAAGCTTATAGCCTATGTCTGAATGAATCTTGGGTAGCGTAGCTGAGCTACCTTCTTTCTCAGAATCACTTCCCAGGTGACCTATGTCTGGTTCCTGCAATCTGCAGCCTGAATTAGGATATTGGCCTCACCCCAGCAGCCTGGCTATGAGGATTTTGGGACAGGCTAGTTCAAGTCCATGCTGCTGGGTCCTGAGACTGAATTTCTAGGGTCATCTGGTCAGTCTGGGTTCTCTACCCCTGACTTGGAAAATGTTTGATTGCCTGTTCTGATTTCACAACACTGGCAAAGTCTACTTCCTAAATAACACCTTAGAAACTATCCTTACCTGGCTTTGTCTTCATCAGACAGGCCCACGTGGAGGAGAGTAAATGTGTACATAGGAGAGAAAGTGGCCATTGAACATGTAAATAAAACCCACTGTTTCTAAGTTGCCTGGAAGTCACCAGCATTTTTCATGAAGCATTCCTCTGGAGACTGTTCTCAAGGGAAAACTCTCATGCTAACCAAGTCTAAAGGCATCTACAGAATCTTAACTCTGTTTGCAACATGTCCATCGTAATCAGATGATGGGCTTTGTGTGTTAGCTCAAGGGGTGGGGGAGAGGATGCACAGGCAGGAATACCAATAACAGTGCTTAGAGCTCAAGGAAGCCTCTGGTCTGGCATCATTGCTAAATGTTGGAAGGTCTTAGAAGTCTCTAAGCCCCTAGAGTCCTCTTAGAGTGAAAATCACAGGCTTTCGCCTAACGGAATGAAAATCTAATAATAAATTCGTATCAACCTGTTGAAGCCACCCCCTTCTGAGAAACCAAGTCCTTTTCCGGGGGCCGATTTTTCTGCAAACTCTCCCCTTCCTCCCATGCTCCACTACCTTTAACATTTCAATGGAAAGAAACAAAGCAAAGGCAGCAAGACAAGCACAAACCTTCACAGTACAGCGGAAAGCACATAGGGAGTAAATACACACGTGTCTGAGTTTTGACTCTGTCAGTAATGAGCTGTGTGACCTTTAGCAAGTTGCTTAACTTCTCTTACGTTTCCATTTCTGGTTATAAAATAAAGAAGTTGGGCTAGATGATTTCAAAATATATATTTTTTAGCCCTAAATATCTAGGCTTCTACAGCTTAGTTTCTTTCTAGAGCTCATAAACCCATCCACTGGATTCTGACTTATTGAGACAAAAACTCATTCATGAGACTAGTGTCCTATTTAGTTTGACATTGGAATTCACTTAAAAATCAAGATTACCTGGGTGATTGAAACACATATTAAATCCCCACCAAAGTCAAGGGGAGATCATCGCTCAGCACGTTATTAATTTTAAACTAATCAGCTTGACAGTTTGTGGTTGATAGCCCATTTCCCTGTCATTTTCCATTCTCTAAAGCATTCTTCTTTCCTTGTCCTCAGATTCATCTGAGAGCACTTTGACACTCTCGGGTGAATCTACTCGGTACCCACCCCTCCGGTCTCTACCCCAGCCGAAGGGGACTCTAACATAGAAACACAAAGCCCCATCGGTTAACAACAAAACACTGAATCTCACAGGAAGTAGATCTTGCTTTGTTTTAATAAAAACAGTCTTAGAGCACATACACACACACCAACCACACATGGAAAATATGTGTCATTTGTACCTTTGCCTGGAGGAAAATGTTGATATTGCACCATGGTTAATAGAAATGAAATCAACGTTAAATCTCTAAATGACTTTTCTCTGCAAGTGGAAGGGGTGCACAGTTGAGGACTCAGAGGAGAAAGGCAGAAGAAACCTGATCTAAAGTGACTTGGCATTTTGGTTCACCAAGAACCAGAGTGCTGAGAGTCAGATCTTGTGAAATAGAAGGGAGGCATCTGAACTGCATGAAAGTGATTACAAGAAAGATAATGGACAATTACATCAGCACTAACTCAAACCTGCCATGAGGCTCAGTCGCTCTTCATTAATAATGGGGATGCTGGCAAAAAATGAAATAGATGAGTGAGAGGCCTTGACTAAGCACACACACTGTAGCCCACGATCTGCCAAACAAGTTTGCATGTGGCCTGTTGTAACTTTACTACTCAGAATCATAAAAGAGCTGGGCAGGATTCCCAGAACATTGCTAACTTTTCTTTCTTCTGTGGTCCACATATTATAATTGTATGATTTTTTTTCCAAAGCCATTTTCAACTCTAGAAATGGAGAGAATATGCAATGCACATGCTACCCAAGTTTAGACCTAGTTGTCTCCTGACGAGTTCTGCCCCAGCATTTAGCTCCTATGGGAACAGTGAGGGTTTACAGTCAGAGATGAAACGGTGCTAGCACAGCAACTAAATTCAAGTCGCTTCATGAGGGTTTGATTAACTAAAGCCTTCTTCAACACAGCCCCCCTCCCTTTTGGCAGGTGATCTCAGCAAGATGTAAGGTATCAGCCAACTCAGCTTCCTTTCTCTTCACCCCCCAAATTTCTGGGGATCATCATTCATTTTCACGTCCTTTCTTCCATCTCAGAGAAAAAAGCATCCTTCCTCTCCTCTAAGCCACACCCACCATTTATGCCCTGAATCCCATCTCCTCTTCTTGATTCCCCAATCTGACCATGCATACAGTGTGTGGGTTCATAAACAGAATTATGCATCTCCTTCCATGGCTTTCTCCTCTCTACCCTCTGGCCCACCAGTACGCCGTCACCCCATGCTTCAGATCAGAAAAATGGGTTATTATCTGCGTTTTAGCAGCCTGCACCTCAGAACCCCCCTTCCCACCTCTGTGCTTGAGGTAGTTCAGAGGTCAAAGCCACGGAAAAGGAAAAAAAGAAAAACAAAAGCAACCTGGGGCATTTATTCCCTTACAGATGACTTCTCCATCTTTCCGCCTTGCGCCATGATCTACCTGCATGGACCTAATTTTCAGAGTCCTTTTAACATCTTTTAGCAAAGTTTCATCTTTGAGGCAGGTCATCTTTATTATTTTACCTCTCCTGTGGGTCTCATGGCTTTTAAGCAAGTCCCTCCTTTCTAAAGCATCCTTCTCTCCACCTGCCTCCCTACCAGAGTTCCATCCTGCTCTCTCCTTCTTTGTTTTCTCTCCAAGCTCCTTGAAAATGTACTTTTCCACATGAACTTACACTCCTTTTCTGGCAGAGGGGGACACGCCCACCACAGCCTACCTCTCCTACCTATTGCAACTAAAAACTCTGGACAAGATACAAAAAGTAACTACTTGAGAACTCTGGAAACTAAGCCCAAGTCAACAGGGCAGTTGAATTTCGCGAGTCTTTTTTTTCCCTTTTCTCTCGGCTTTGCCCTGAGGGCGACCCCAAGCACAGAACTGGGAAGGGGTCAGCATTGCAGGTACCTAAAACTGAGCTAATATTCCCACTTTCTGGACTGAGAGCTGGAAAAGGGGGCTTTGTGGGCCAGAGAGTGTGGAGAAGAGAGAACTACACGAGAGGATCCATAATTCTGTTTATGAACCTGCACAAGTGCATGTGTGGATCAGACCCAAACCAACAGAGCCAAGGCTTTGAGAACTGAACTGATATTTAAATCACAACCCAACTCTTATTAAACCCTAAGGGGCACACACAAGGGACATCCTCAAAGCAGCATACTAAAGGCTTTAAAAGCTCAACTGAGATTAGAACTACCGCCCACAAAAGGCAAAACGGAACTTTCAGTGTGAATAGAACTAGGTATCAAACAACAACAACAAAAAGTCAACACTTTCCAGAGAATTAGAACAAGAATCTACATGACATAATATTCTTGATGGCCAGGAGACAATGCAGAGCTGCTCAGACATACATAGAACCAGAAAAATGTGACCAATCTTCAAGGGAAAAGAGAAGCGACATAGGTCAACCCTGAGATGACCCAGATGTTAACATTTTTCAGGCAGAGATTTTAAAGCAGCTTTTGTAACTGTGATCCATGAAATAAACCTCAAAATACTTGCAATGAATGGAAAGAAAGTACTTCTCAGCAGAGAAATAGAAACTATAAAGAGGAACTAATTAGAAAGTATAGAATTTAAAAATAAAATATTTGAAATTTAAAAAATTGATTGAGTAGGCTCAACAGCAGAATAGAGATGACAGGAAGAAAAGAGTCAGTGAACTTGAAGATAGATCGATAAAAATTATCCAACTGGAAGAATGGAGAGAAAAAAATAAAATAAAAAGAGAGCCTCAGGGATGTTTAGAACAATATCAAAAGGTCTAACATATATGTCATGGGAATTCCAGAAAGAGAAGAAAAAGAAAAATGAGCTGAAATTTTCTAAAATTGGAGAGAGACATAAACTTAGAGATTAAAGCAGCTTAGCAAACTCCAAGTATGATAAACTCAAAATCAGCCACACCTGACACATCATAATCAAACTACTGAAAACCCAAGATGAAAAAAAATCTTGAAAGCTGTCAGGGAAAAAATAAGACATTGCACACGGGAGCACAATGATTTGAAGGAATGTGAACATCTCAGAAACCATAGAGGCCAGAAGAAAGTGGATCAACGTCTTTAAAGTGCTGAAAGACCAAGAATGAGGTGGGACTTATACCTGAGAGAGATTGGAGTGCAGGCTGATTACTAAATATGGGGTCAGGTCCAGGAAACGGGGCAGAAATCTAGAGATTAGTACTGGGGTGGGCCTCAGAAACAAGACAAGGCCTGGTTGACAATCAAGGCTTGATTGGCAACTGAATATCAGATTCACACACACAAGTGCATGTGTACACACAGGGTCCAAGAGGTCATTAGTAAGCTGGGGGTAGAGGTCAGATAGACACAATTGCAGGAGAGGAGGGCTCTGGGGGCTGGCAGACCTGGCTAGACATTAACTCTTTTTTGTGTATGTCCAAAATATCACACCTTTGTTCACACCATTCCCTCTGCCTTGATCTCCTACTTTTTCAACTCATTATGACTAATTTCCTACTTATCCTCGATGGTCTAGTTCACATACAACCTCACTCATTCTGCTGAATTCTTACTAGTACCGGGAAGTGAATTTCTCCACAAAGACTTCCCAGGTCTTCCCACTGAGAGTAATGTCCCCTTCCTCTGAATTTTTACATCAATTCATTGTACTCATTTTACACTTTGTGTTAGAGTTCGCCATATGCATGTACACTATATATTGCTTGAGGATAGAGATTGTTTGTTGCTTACTCATCTTTGTGTTACCACCAGGGTCAATCATGGTAACTTAAATGTACTCCTTGTTTAGTACTTTAATGAACAGTGGGAGCAAATACCTTTTTTCCCCCAAAACCAATTAAAATACTACCAGTCATTAAGAGTAGCATGAATCGCTTATATTTTTTAAAAATTGCTTGATAAAACAAGTCTTTAATTAGCAAATGACAAAAGTTAGAAGACAAAAAGAACACTGATATTTCTTAGAACTGTTTCTCACAATTCCTTGGCATTTACCCAACCTCAGAAGAATCGCAGAATGTAGATAGGGCTGGAAGAGAAACTTAAAAATGAAAGACCAAACTCTTATTTTACAAAGTAGAATACTGAGAGGTTAAAAGGTGGCTCCAAATCCCACACTCATTGAACCAGACTAGAATCTAGGTTTTTTTCAGCTCTCCGTCTGAAGTTCATGCTTCCTCCAATTCAATGCTGCAAGGAATAGTCTTACTGAAAGAACAGAAGACCAGAGATTGTTTGACTAACATCCTTGAAGAGGCTGCTCTTCTCCTTCCACAAGATTAAGGAGCTATTATGAAGGTTATCCTAATGTTCGGCTAGCCCTTCCCGAGTGTCTAAGGCTGGATACAGAAGCCACTTCTGCCTCACCAGCTACTCACTGTTTATAACCCCATCACTTGAAGTACCAGAGAGTTCAGAAGGAGCCAGTTACGAAACAAGAGGGAAAGCATGGTTGGAAAGAAAACTCGGCATCTCATGATCTCAATTCCTTCAAAAACCGAGTTGAGAATGCTGCCAAGCCCTTATTGCCTTTGTGGCCTCAGTGTTTCTACTTGTGAAAGGATGATGAAGATGCCAGTAACTCTAGAAACAGAAATGGAATGCATATCAACTGGCCACCAAGTAAAACAGATTTCAGATGCAAATAGAAACAAAAAGCTGGGCAAGTATGAAGAGTTTTAAGGATAAAAGAAAAAAAAAACTAAAAAGATAATCCTTTTAAGAAGCTGATTTTTTTTTTTCTTAGTCATTCCCAAAGCAAGAGGGCCAGGGTAATACTGCCAATGCTTAACTCCAAAATAGATGAAAGGTTAAAAAAAAAAAGAGCTGCTCTATTGAGGAAAAAAGTCCTGAAATAACCTATCACTGGTGTTCAGAAGTCACAAAGGTCATCATTCATCTTTATAAAAGGAGACACTGAACAAAGACAAATAAGGTAAAGCATTTACTTTTACATAACGCCAGGACAGGTAGAAGAAATAGCTATAATTCCACAGGCCTTGAGAGAAATATAAAGCTGTAGGAAATATCCTATGAAATGCTATACTTCTGGTTTCAAAAAATGCTTGGAGCCATCATGAAAGTCCTTTTCATACGGACAGAAAATTTGTTCACTATTTCTTTTTAATTCTTTTTTTGTCTTTTTTTAAACTGAAGTATAGTTGATTTATAATGTTGTGTTAGTTTCAGGTGTTCAACACAGTAATTCAGAGATAGAGATATATATTCTTTTTCAGATTATTTTCCCTTATAGGATATTACAAAATATTGAGTATAGTTCTCTCTCTCTTTTAAATTATTTAAAAAAAAATTTTTTTTCTCAAAATCCTCCACTCTACTCTCTGTCTTGACCTAAGATTAGTCAGGGTCAAACAATCCATAACTTCAGAAGTTTACATCTAATTTTACTACCTTTGGCCTTAATATTTATTAACTTCAACACAGAATAATGCATTACTCTAACAATGGCTAACATTACTGATTCCACGAGCTCTCCATTTATAATTGCCTTTGTGGGGTTATTTTAACTTGATATGCATAGACACAGGCACACAATCTTACAAAATGAGGAATGGAAAAAAGTTTAATGGGTTTGCCCAGTGAAAACTTGCCATAAATATACCCCTAATGGCAGAGGTAAATATATAGGGGACCAGGGTCATAGACTAACCTGTAACAAGAATAAAATTTCTTCAAAACCTCCTGTTTATCAAAAAACTTATGTAAATTTAAAATTGTACATCATGACATATACAAGTTTCTTTTAATATTAAAATAATATTTTCCTCCAAAATTTGCTAGTTGAATGGCATCCATCAATATAGTAAACCAAAAAGAAAACCAACAACACTTTTGATTCCATCTTCTGGCTATTTTCAGGCCATGTATCTTGAGTATTTTGGTTTGTTTTCTCTTTTGAATTATTCAGATCTCCATGCCCAGTCATGCCCTGCACTTTGCAAAAGTATAATACTAAGAAATCATAATTTTTTATTAATTTGCAGACTTTTCTGGGGCAGGAATATCATTTAAATGTTCCCTGAGGAGAAACCAAATGAGAGGGCAATTTTCCTCTGAGTTTTCAATTGTAGCTGATAGTGAATGGGAAAATCACTTCTCCCTTAGATCTACTTGCCTATTTGTGAGCAGAAAATAGTTTTAACTATTCTGCCTATGCAACCAAGATTTCTGGGACAATCACAATTTCACTGTTTTCAATAAATGTGAATTTCCATTACACTTGCAGGAAGTTGTCCAACACATGTACTCACATAGGTGATTAAAGTCCATTGTAGAGAGCTGTTCACTGCACCCTTGTGGGTAACGGTGAAACAACTGGAAATGAGTTAAATGCCCTTCAGTAGGAGGAAGAGTTTAAGAAATTTCCATTCATCCATATAATATAATTCCAAGCAGAATCAGGTAGAGCTCCATGTACTGGTCTGGAAGAATATTCAAGATACATTGTTCATTGAAAAAATATCAAGGTACGAAACAGATGTTTAGTTGTACTCCCATTTGTGTCACACTTTGAAAATTTCAACCATATATGTTTATAAAGGGTTAGAAAATTTCTGGCAGGACATATCAGAAACAAACAAATCCAAAAATTGCCTTCAAGGTTGGGATGAAGGGTTAGGGATAAATAGAGACTTTTATTTGTTACTCATATTTCTTAACTCCCAGTATTTCTACGTCAACTTCTATGAATTAAACTCTCCCTGATTCCAATTCTCCTTGCTTTCCACCATGTTTGAGACCCTATACTGTCATAACTCATACAGTACTGGCCACAAGATATGAGCTGCATGAGACTGGTATGAGATGGTTGGAAAAGTAAAGAAGGTAGAGGTCACAGAACTTAATTAGCTACGGGGTTGACTGAGGGCTACAGCCTTGGGCCAATGGTAGTATCTAGAGGGATGAGGTATTCCAGTCACCAGCAATGTCAAGAGAGTCCTGATCAGAGGTGGGTTAGGAACTGCCAAGGAAAGGTGAGTAAAAAGGATAAATAAACAAGTGCTAACTGGAGGAGTTTCTTTTTAAATTTTTTTAAAAACTTACTCGGAAGGATGCATTATCTGTTAGTAAGTAGTGTAAGTAATTATCTTTAGCGTGGAACTGGTATATTTTTGGCAATCCCGCTGAAACGGTGTAAACAACATTTCCTGTGTCAAAAGCAGAGATCCAAGTCTGTTTTAGAATGGTCCTAATCTCCATCTATTATAATTTCCACCAATAACTTGTCTTTTTATATATGCTGGCATCTGTGTGAAAGACAGCATCCCACTTTGACCAAGTCTCCATCTGGTGGCAGGCGGGGGAGCAGGAACGTAGACTGTCACTTTATGCAGATGGATTTCTATTAATACAAACAAGTGACCCTAAAAGAGAAATTGGCTCGCTCCAGCAGAACTTTAAGAAGATTGTTCTGAATTTCCTGAAAGCAGGTTATTTCTAAATACATGGTGTTGCCTTTTAAACACAGATCAGGCATTTTTGTCCTTCTCAGAGCTGGTTTTATAAAGTTGGCTTGCTGTTCTGAGCCCATTTGCTTGGGGAGGGGGTGGAAGGAAGTGATTGCAATGAGAGAGAGAGAGAGAGAGAGAGAGATCTCTTGCGGGAAGAGCCCCAAGTTTTCCTATCGCCATTTCAGGACTCATCAGTTATTGAATCCTGGAGAGCAAAGCGTGGGGCAAGGAGAACTGAAGGGAAGGGAAGTGGTTTCACCCATCATGGCTACTGGCCACCCTCTTTTTTCCTGCCTTGCCACAAGAATATGTAGCTTTAAAATATACTCCAGTGCATCCATCAGGTAAATTTACAATCTGAACTTACAGGAGCAAACCTTTTCCAAGGGAGTCTGCTTTTGAAGATTGCTAGAAAGGTTTTCACTGGCTACTTCCGCTTCCTCTGTGAGCCACCCCTGGCCAGCCATGGCAAGGAGGGCACCAGCTGGGCACTGGGGAGACTCACCAGAATAACAACTTCTAGTTGTGAACAACCCAATGGCCCATCAAGGGAGACTGAGTGATGCTGTACCCACCTGTGCAAAAAATACTGTGACGTGATTAAAAAAAGTATTTTGGAAGAGGTTTTTTTTAAACTACAGTTATTTCAGTACCATTTCAGGGCTTTTGCCCTATGTTTAGGCCTACTATTACATACTTAGTGTATTTCTTTAAATTTTCTCAGTTTTTAAAACATACATTCCCGCCTATCCTGATCCTAAGCAGTTATATCTATGACATGAGTTCGACGTGCTCATTATATTTTTCAGTACACAATAACATAAACGGATAAGTATTAAAATAAAAAGTGTTCAACAAAGTACCAACTAAAATTGTCCCGAGTATCCCCAGTGGTACTCTTCCCACCTTTTGGAAGAACCCTGCTTTACAGGAATATTTGGTGTCCCTGGAGGAAAGGCTATGCTGTTACCTGAAAAAGAGTAAACACAGAATGCACTGTTTGATCAAAATCTTGTGGAAATAATGTGTGTGTGTGTGTGCAGATGTACATATGTAACCCAACATGTGAATAGCCTTAGCTTTATTAATACGTAATATGGTCTCAGATTGAGTTATATATTTTCTTCACAAGTGCCATCTTTATTTTAAAATGACAATCCATTGGCTTAATTTTAATAACAACTTTATTGAGATATAATTCACATACTAGAAAATTCACACTTTTTTTTTTTTTTTGCATTATGCGGGTCTCTCACTGTTGTGGCCTCTCCCATTGCGGAGCACAGGCTCCGGACGCGCAGGCTCAGCGGCCATGGCTCACGGGCCTAGCCACTCCGCGGCATGTGGGATCTTCCTGGACCAGGGCATGAACCCGTGTCCCCTGCATCGGCAGGCGGACTCTCAACCACTGCGCCACCAGGGAAGCCCCAAAATTCACACTTTTAAAGTAAAAATTTATACAAGCAATCAGTGTTGCTAATATTTAAGGCACAGGGAGAGCGTGAGGAAATGGGTAGGGGCTGTGGCAATAGATATGGCTGTTTTGGTTTGCTGAGATCAGACGATAAAAAGTGTTAAGTGCCCTGTTCCAGCTGCTAGAATTTATCCTGGAGGTTATAGGGAGCCATTAAAGAATTTGGGGCAGGAAAAAAAATAAAGTAAAAATTCAGTGTTTTTAGCATATTCACAAAGTTGTAGACCATCAACAATATCTAATGTTAGAACATTTTATCACCCCAAAAGAAACTCTGTACCCATTAGAAGTTATTACCCCATTGTCCCCTACATCCAGCCACTGGCAATCACTAATCCACTTTCTGTCTCTATGGACTTGCCTGTTCTGCAAATTACATATAAATGGAATCATACGATACATGGCCTTTTGCGATTGGCTTCTTTCATTTAACATAATGTTTTCAAGGTTCATCTATGTTGCAGCATGTTTTAGTATATCAGTCCTCTTTGTTGTAGAATAGCATCCCCCTGCCTGGATATATTATATTTTTATTTATCTATTCATTAGTTAGTAGACATTTTTGCAATTTCTACTTTTTGACTATTATAAATAATTCTGCTATGAATATTTATGTACAAGTTTTATGTGGACATATGTTTTCAATTTTCTTGAGCCTACTTTTCCAGAAGTAGAATTGCTGAATTATATAATGACTCTATGTTAAACAGTTTAAGGAACTACCAAACTGTTTTCCAAGGTGGCTACCCCATTTTATAATCCCAGAAGCAGTGTATTAGGATTCCATTTTCTCCACATCTTTGCCAACATCTGTTACTGTCTGTCATTTTGATTTTAGCCATCCTAGTGGATGTGAAATAGTTATTGTGGTTTTGACTTACATTTCCCAGGTAACTAAGGATTTCAAGTATCTTTTCAAGTGTTTATTAGCCATCTGTGTGTCTTCTTAGGATAAATGTCTATTCAGTCTTTTGCCTGTTTTTCAATTGGGTTATTTGTCATTTAATTATTGAGTTGTAGGAGTTCTTTATATATTCTATCCACAAGTCCTGTATCAGATATATGATTGCAAATATTTTCTCCTATTCTGTGAGTTGTCTTTTTTCTTGATAGTGTCCTTTGAAGCACAAAAGTTTTAAATTTCATTAAGTCCAATTATATTTTCTTTTGTTGCTTGTGGTTTGGGTGTCATATCTAAGAATCCATTGCCTGATTCAGGGTCACAAAGATTATGCCTGTGTTTTCTTCAAGGAGTTTTATAGTTTTAGCTCTTCTGTTTAGGTCAATGATCCATTTTGAGTTAATTTTTGTATATTATTTGAGGAAAGGGTCCAATTTCATTCTTTTTCATTGATATCCAGTTGTCCAAGCACCATTTGTTGAGAAGACTATTCCTTACCCATTGAATGGTCTTGGCACCGTTGTCAAAAACCAGTTAACCATAAATGTATGGATTTAGGGAATTCCCTGGCAGTCCAGTGGTTAGGACTCTGTGCTTCCACTGCAGAGGGCATGGGTTCAATCTCTGGTCACAAAACTAAGATCCCCAATGCCACGTGCATGGCATGGCCAAATAAATAATGTATGAATTTAATTCTATACTTTCAGTTCTATTCCATTGATCTATATATTTAGCTTTATGACAGTACCTCATTGTCACAGTTATTGTAGCTTTGTAGTAAAGTTTGAAATTGGAAAGTAAGAGTCCTTTAACTTTGCTCTTTTTCCTCAAGATTGTTTTGACTCTTCTGGGTTCCTTGAATTTGTTTTTGAACTTTAGGATCACCTTATCAGTTCTGCCCAACAAAAGGCAGTCAGGATTCTGATACAGATTGCATTGAATCTGTAGATCAATTTGGAGAGTATTACTACCTTAATAATACTAAGTCCCTTGATCCATGAACATGGGATATTTGTTCATTTAGTTAAATATCCTTTAATTTCTTTCAACAATGCTTTGTAGTTTTCAGTACATAAGTCTTACATTTCTTTTGTTAAATTTATTCCTAAGTATTTTATCCTTTTTGTGCTATTATAAGTGGTTTCAGATTGAGTTTTACTTTCTCCTTTATCCTTTTCTAAAATTTAAAATTATTTACAAAATATTCTTTATTATTGTCAATAGTACTCTTAGAGGCAGAAAGAATATGAAAAATAACAATTTCAGCTCCAGGAAGAACTGGGAATCATAGACATGGATTTTCCGAGAAATTTTTTTTTTTATGTCTGAATTTGTGTTGTAATTTGATTTAAATAATTCATGTCGCCTCTAATGGAGCTTGAGGAGTTGGCTTCATTCTTAACTGCATTTTTAGCCTATTGTAAAGACGGAAAGTACAAATTTATTACTTGCAACATAACAGATTTTAGGCATTTTGTTTAATGAAAATGAAAGATGTTTTGTTGGAACTAAGATCAATAAACTCTCACTTTATAACCTTGAATCTATAAAGCAAGTCAAAACAAAGCACTTCATGGTCTAATAGAGTAGAGGGGGGAAAGGAATGGGGATCTCAATGAGAAGGGAAAAAATGCCTGTTGGCTTCCAAATTTTGAATGTAGCTGGCCTGACAGAGAGATTAGCTGTATCAGCTGCCTATGCCCTGACCTCACTCCAGGCTGTAACTTACCTTTCCCTTGCAGGTTTATTATATTCTAGTTTTAAATCAGATCCATCAGCTGAATCACCGGGACCCTTGAAGATCTCTACTGGAAGCCTCAGCCAGAGACTTCAGTTTATGGCTTAAACCTGTCCTTTACAGTTTTATTTGTTTGTTTGTTTGATTGTTGGCTTTAAATCAAATAGGACTTACTCACATTGGTGGTAGGGCCCATTTGTTATTAGCCCTTAGCTGTTTTAGTGAATATAGGACTTACCTGGTTGTCGCAGCTGCTCCAAAGAGTTAGGTCACTCGTACCAAATCTAAAAGAGCTTCCTGATCATAGAGATAGTCCCCTGGGGAAGGCTAAAGCTCCATATCTAAAATCATAGTTCCCGGCAAGAAAAATTACAGGCCAAAAATATCCTATGTGTAAAATAAGAGTTCAGCTTCAACGGTCACTCAGATAAGTTCTTGGAAAAACGTTTCCTGTATAATTTAGGACAATCAGCCCTTACCTGAAAAGAGTATACCCTAAAAGTCAAAATGCTAGAATATAAAAAAAAGAATGTCTACATGTATATAACTGGGTCACTTTTCTGTACAGCAGAGACTGGTACAACACTCTAAATCAACTCTACTTCAATTTAAAAAAAATTGAAACTCAAAATTCTTTAAATATGCTTTTCTGGCATCATCCATGCTTTCCAGTAGCCCATGTCATGGACTGAGAAAGCGGTATATGAGAATTTACACCCAGAAAACACTCATCAATATGAGCATTTGACAGATTTTAATTTAGAAACAAATCCGGGCTTTCAGACACAGAGGACCAACAGAGGACAGTTCACAATACCATTAGAAGCCTTTTAACAGCTGTCAGCCTTCAAAGCAAGAACTGGGTAAATTGAATCCCTTCTCCCCAAACCTAGACTTCCAAAGTCTTGTGTACTAATGTCTCTACCCCATTCTCTCATTATGAAAAGCATTAAGAAGCTAGCTAGAAATGCCGTCAGCTCCCATAGTATGTATCTTTAAGACAGAGGTAGACAAGGCCTGCTGACGTAGCCTTCCTTACAAAAGACCCATAACTTTCTTTCCCAACAAGAACCTGACCAGAATTCTTCAGCTCTTCAGGGACTGAGACTCTGTACACATCCAAATAATGCTTAGCTCACCTCCCAAGAAAGGAAATTGAGTCAAGGGGATCAGGTAAGAAAGGTCAAGATCTTCTGTATGTCTTCCTGAGGATGAGCAAAAAGATCTCACACTGTTTGAAAGCGAACAGATTAAAGGGTCAAGGCTTTAACCAAGATTCTCCTCCGGAGGTAGAATCTTGTGGGATAACATTTTCATCAGTAGAAACACTCAGGCAAATTGCTCTGCTCATCTCTCCCCGGGAAGCTTAACCCTCAGCCCACATGAAACCCTCAGCCTATCTCTTGCTCAGCAGTCCCAGAACAATATCCTGCCCTGTATCTGCGTGACTTCTTTGCAAGACCTTCACTCCAAAGATGAAGCCCAAATCTTTCCTTTTAGTGCCATGCTTGGCCCTGATAGGTCAGGCCTTGCCAACAATAGGTCAATAAATATAGAGCTGTTTAGGGTCACGTCCTCAAAGAGAAATATGGCCTTTCTTTCTGACACCCAGAGTGTCTTCTGGTGACCATTCATCTTTTCCTTGCAAGTGAAAAGGTATATAAACATTCTGACTTTAAAATGTTTCTTGTAGATGTTAATATCACCCATTTACAGATTACCCAGTGTTCCAGAAAATGCTTCCTTATCTGACGCTTCACTTCCTCCTTGTATTCTTCTTAAGCTTGAAGGCAGAGGAATTCTGGTTTGAAGCAAAGGCTCTGGCTACACTGATTTTTGCTGTCATTAGAGGGTCAGCTTGTGGAATATCAGGTGAATGTGATTCATTTTATTCAGGTAACAAGAATGGACACCTCCTTTTTCTGGTCCAGCTGCGTTATGGGATCATCTTGGTCCATCCTCATATACCAGTCCTACCTACTAATGGTCACACAGATTCCTTTAATATGGGGTATCACTCTGACAGTTTTCAGCATACATTAGCTTACTAAACACTTGTTGGAAAATTGAATGACAGATTTGGCAATGGTTCTTTAAAATTTCACCTACAGAAAATAAGAAAAGTGAAGATTTATCCCTATTGGTCATTTCCGCGGGGATGTCTGCATGAATCAATAAGGACAAAACGAACATCATGGCGATGCACTGATGGCATATTGGGTGAGTTTGTTATGAACTTTGCTTATATTTCTAATCAAGGGTGAATAGTACTGACTAGTTAGTAGTCTTCACTTTTTAGTTTTTCTCTGTTTTCAAAATGGATATTTTAAATTGGGTTGAATGACATTAGTTCTCCCCTTAAATCTACTCTGACCACAGTGGCAGGTGCTTATTTATAATTAAAAATCCTAATTGAAGGAATGAAAGGTGAATGAATGAATCCATGGGACAAAAATGAGAACCGTAACTTTAATTTGTCATTATGATATTGCTGCAAATATATAAAAATCGAACATATATACTGACAGCTTTAAAGGGTAACAAGGACACATGAAAATATTGATTTTGTTATGTAATCAAATTGAAAGAATTTTTCATCTTGTTATCTCTAACACTCTTATTGCAACAAAACAATACTACTACAATTGAATGAATCTGATAATATACAAAACTAGAGATGTAGGATTATGAGAGAAGCTAATAATAATCACAAGAGATGAGAGATTTAAGGCATGCTTTCAAGATATCTACCTCAATCAACCTAACCAAAAATTATAGATCAGCTGAAAGCCATATTGACTCTCCTCTTTGGATAAGCAGTATATTTCAGTTTTGTTTTGTTTTTTTTGCGGTACGCGGGCCTCTCACTGTTGTGGCCTCTCCCGTTGCGGAGCACAGGCTCCGGACGCGCAGGCTCAGCGGCCATGGCTCACGGGCCCAGCCGCTCCGCGGCATGTGGGATCTTTCCGGACCGGGGCATGAACCTGTGTCCCCTGCATCGGCAGGCGGACTCTCAACCACTGCGCCACCAGGGAAGCCCTATTTCAGTTTAATAGAGACTTTTAATAAGGAAAAGGAAAAAAAAAGATGGCAAGGTTGAAAAGAAAAATATCCTTTTACAAAATTGGATTATATGGAGCCCCAAAATATTACACTTCACTGTCAGGGCCAACAGTAAGTGGAGATAGAAAGAGTAGCTGCCTCTGGTGTGACTTCCGCAAAAAGGTTACCAAGAGTATCAGTCTTTCTTAACTTCATGGATTCTTTCTCTCGACTTCAAATCTCCCACAATCTCTTAACATTTTGTGGATCCCAGTTTTGACTTTGGGAAAAATATCTGTTTTAAGCAACTGTTCCATCATCTGAAGCTGAGAAAGCTCCCAGGCTCACAGTGAGAACTGCTTTAGCTCCATCTTAATTTGATGGTCTCCAATGTTTTGTGACTCAGACAGTTTTGATGAGTACTCTCACAATTCTCTCTCTCTCACCTTCTTTATTATTTTTATTTTTTTGCTTTTATTGGAATTTTATTGGGATAATTGTAGGTTTGCACACAGTGTAGGAAATGATAGAGATTTGTTATACACTTGGCCCAGTTTCCTTCAATGGTAACATTTTGCAAAACTGAAGTGTAATATCACAACCAGGATATTGCCATTGATACAGTCCACTGATGGTATTCAGCTTGAGTGTGTACGTGTCTGTGTGCGTGTGTAGTAAATTCTATACCATTTTATTAGTGGCCTCCAATTTTTGTCAAATTGGTTGTCCTAGTTTTTTCCTCAGATGTAGTTCATTCAGGGTATTTTCAAAGTGAAATCCACCCCACATTTAACCTGGAATGTTCCACATCTGCCCCAAATTAGAGACTCATTGGTTTACTATTCATCTCTTCAGTGGTCTACATCAGCTTTCTTCTCAACATTACAGAAGACAAATTTTCTTGGATTTAGATGAACATGAGTCATCTCTGGGTTAATCTGTTTCATCTGAGTATAGATTCCAGATTTTTCATGGTTTATTTGTTCATTCAAAAAATATTTCCTGGTTGCTTACTGAGTCCTTAAAGTAGTATCCTAGGAGCTTGGTGTACAGTGGGGAACAACAAACATGATCTCTGCTCTCAGAAGACTTATAATCTACTAGACAGCCAGGACTGTGCCAACAATAAACTGCAGAATGAAGTAGGTACAGATTAGCTGGAAGGGTGGTCATATTTTTCAAAAGTTCAGTGCTGTTTCCTCACTTGCCTCCACAAACAGATGACCTTCATCTAGTCTCCATAGGAATTCATCTACCTAAAAAATAGGAGAATACATTACAAACAGAATTCAAAGAGAAATACTGCAATAATATTCAGCTTCTGTCATTCAAAGGGATTATGCAGACAAGTATAAACCAAGCAATCCAAGCTATTATCTTAGAAGATTTTACAAACTCTTTATCTTTCCCTTTAGTGTGGCACTGGCCAAACTTGAAGGACCTAGTTCATAGAGTTCTTCTGATTGTAGAGAAAATACCACTTCCATCCTTTCCAACCAGGCCAGAAGCGTTATGGTAGGGTGATGCAATGGAAGGAACCTTGGGGGAAAAAAACCAGAAAGAAAAAAAAAGTGTTGAACTTATACCACATATTCAAATAATAGTGTGAGTAAAATTTGCTATCGGGCTAACACACGTTTACTAAACAAAAACTATAATCACTGTAGATATTAGACAGTCTCCGACGTTCAAATAGACAAAACCCCTAGCCACAGGTTGACTTATTCAGAATCTCAGAATATATTGTTCAGCTAACTCTTTAGGGTCCACCCTTCTAAAATTCATTCTTCTACCCAGACTATGCTTAAGTTATTTGACGGTTGAAACTGCCAGATTGTTCCACCTGCCCTTTCCCAGTCCCAAGCTCTAATCCACCTTTGAGCAAGGGTTTTCAACCAAATTCTTGTTCAAGAGCATTCACTGATTCAAAGTTCTTTTCTGAGTAAAATCTGGCTTTGCACAGATACCCTGTTATCATCTGTGTGCACAAATAGGGTAGCCCCCCATCTGGGCTAGCATACAAGTCAGGATACTAAATTTGCACAACAGAATGTTGGCTTTGCCACCTGCATACCTGTTATCTAAAGCATATCGCTCTCTCTTTAATCAACAATACAAAACATAGGCTCTTCATAGGCACTCCTAGGAGATTTCAGTCCTGCCTCTGATCCAGCCCTTGGCAAAAGCTCACTTGAAACATCTGATATTTGAAGGAGAGACTTTAAGACATGCTAACTACACATTCCTTTAGGTACCTAAGTTAAAACATTTCCATCTTAAGTGTAAATATTTCAAAAACAATGTATCTGGATGCTCTCTGTGAGCCTCCCACAGAAGTTCTCTCTCTCTGTAATGGATTCTAATGGAGGTAAATACATATTTACTTGTAGTTTATTTTGGCATCATTTGCAATTTGTTGTGGCCTCTCCCGTTGCAGAGCACAGGCTCCGGACGCGCAGACTCAGAGGCCATGGCTCACGGGCCCAGCCGCTCCAGCATGTCCCGGACCGGGTCACGAACCCGTGTCCCCTGCATTGGCAGGCGGGCTCCCAACCACTGCGCCACCAGGGAAGGGAAGCCCCTCGGGAAGCCCCTCTGATGAGCATATTTACAAACAAGGATGAGGGTGCAGGAAGCTGAATGGACCTATGTCCCTTATGAATTGATGAAGCCACCATATAGCCCTCACTGGCTTACCTCTGAAACTACTTTTATCCTGAGAAATAAAGTTCTGAATTATTCAGACCACTGTTATTTTGAGATTTTTCTGTTGAATATAGTGAGATAGAATCCTGACCAACAGCCTGCCCTGAAAGAACAGAGTCAATAAAAACAATGCAAGCCACATATGTAATTTTAAACTTTTTACTAGCCACATTTAACAAAAAGCAAAAGTTAACAGGTAAAATAGATTTTAATTATTTATTTTACTTAACCTAATATATCACAAATATATATATATCACTAACATTATATATATCACAAATATATATATATATTTACATATATATAACATCACTAACATATATATATCACTAACATTATATATATCACATATATATATATATCACTAACATTATATATATCACAAATATATGTATATATTTACATATATATAACATCACTAACATATATATATATCACTAACATTATATATATCACAAATATATATATATATATCACTAACATTAAATTAATATAAAAATATACTAATTAATTATATTAACCCCTTATCAGATGTAGGGTTTACAAAAATGGGAGAACCATTTCATAGGTTGATGGTTTTCTTTGCTTTGTGGATCCTTTTTAGTTTGATGTAGTCCAACTTGTCTAATTTTGTTTTTGTTGCCTATGATTTTTGTGTTATATCTGAGAAATAATTGCCAAGACCAATGTCAAAAAGCTTTCTCTCTGTTCTCTTCTGGGAGTTTTAGGTCTTATATTTGTCTTTAATCCATTTTGAGTTGAGTCTCACATTGAGCATTGTAACCCAAACTTTTTTAAATAAAAAAAAAACGCTGAGATACTTTATGTCTTTTTCATACTAGGTCTTCAAAATCCAATGTGTACTTTAATTTACAGCACATCTCAATTTAGACTAACGTATTTAAGATGCTTAAGAGCACATGTGGTCGGCTTCCCTGGTGGTGCAGTGGTTAAGAATCCTCCTGCCAATACAGGGGACAAGGCTTCGAGCCCTGGTCCGGGAAGATCCCACATGCCATGGAGCAACTAAGCCCATGTGCCACAACTACTAAGCCTGCGTGCCACAACTACTGAAGCCCGCACAACTAGAGCCTGTGGTCCACAGCAAGAGAAGCCACCGCAATTAGAAGTCCATGCACCACAATGAAGAGTAGCGCCCGCTTGCTGCAACTAGAGAAAGCCCTCACGCACAACGAAGACCCAACACAGCCAAAAATAAATAAGTAAAAATAAATAAATTTATATTTAAAAAAAGAGTACATGTGGCCAGTGCCTCTAATATTGGACAACACACATCTAGGTAAGTATATGTGTGTACATGCACATATGTGTGCACATGTATGTTCATGCACACACATAATCCAACATGTAAACAGATAATATTACATGGGGGTAAACGCTTCAGCAGAGACATTTACCAGATGATTTGTGTAGCAAAAATGCAACATCTAACTCTGTCTGGAAGTAAAGAGGAAAGGGTCATAGAAAAGGGGAATTTATGAGGACCATTAAAAAAAGATCAGATATTTGTCAGCTAAATGAAAAGAAAAATGTAGTCAAGAGAAATACAGCCTGTTTTGAGAATTGTAAATTTTTTCAATTGAGAAATAGAACTTGAATACAAAAAAATGGGTAAAATGTGACTTTATAGTAAACTGAATAATTAGAAATGAATTCTCATCCAGCTATCACCCAGGTCAAGAAATAGAACATTGTTATACCCCAGAAACCCACCATAAGCCTCTTCCTGGTCATACTTTGTCTCTCATCCCAGAAGTAGCAATTATCCTAATTTTAAGGCAGTCATTTTCTTGCTTTTCGTTATAATTTTACCATCTATATATGTATCTCTAAATGATATAATTTACATTTACTTGTTGTTGAACTTTTATAAACAGAATCATACTATATGATTCCTTTGTGTTTTGCTTCTTTCATTCAACGTTATGTGTTTAAGATTTGTACATATTACAGTGTGTAGCCTCAGTTTATTCCTTTTCACCTGTGTATAGTATTTTATTGTATAAATACACTGTAGTTTGGCCATTCTACTTTTTAAAAATTGAAGTATGGTCGATTTACAATGTCGGGTTAATTTCCGCTGTACAACAAAGTGATTCAGTTATACATATACATACATTGTTTTTCATATTCTTTTCCATTATGTTTTATCACAGGATATTGAATGTAGTTCCCTGTGCTATACAGTAAGACCTCGTTGTTTATGCATCTTATATATACTAGTTTGCATCTGCTAACACCAAACTCCCACTCCATTCCTCCCCCATACTGCCTCCCCCTTGGCAACCACAAGTCTTTTCTCTATGTCTTTGAGTCTGTTTCTTTTTTGTAGATAAGTTCATTTGTGCCATATTTTAGATTCCACATATAAGTGATATCCTATGGTATTTGTCTTTCTCTGACTTACTTCGCTTAGTATGACAATCTCTATGTCCATCCATGTTGCTGCAAATGGCATTATTTAATCTTTTTTATGGCTGAGTAATAATCCATTGTATATATGTAGCACATCTTTTTTTATCCATTCATGTGTCAATGGACATTTAGGTTGTTTCCATGTCTTGGCTATTGTGAATAGTGCTGCTATGAACATAGGAGAGCATGTATCTTTTTGAATTACAGTTTTGTCTGGATATATGCCCAGGAGTGGGATTGCTGGATCATATGGTAATTCTCTTTTTAGTTTTTTGAGGAACCTCCATACTGTTTTCCATACTGCACCAGTTTACATTCCCACCAATAGTGTAGGTGGGAAGGGTTCCCGTTTCTCCATGCCCTCTCCAGCATTTGTTATTTGCAGACTTTTTAAACGTGGCCATTCTGACTGGTTTGAGGTGCTACCTCATTGTAGTTTTGATTTGAGTTTCTCTAATAATTTGCCATGTTGAGCATCTTTTCACGTGACTGTTGGCCATCTGTATGACTTCTTTGGAGAGATGTTTATTTACGTCTTCTGCTCATTTTTTGATTGGGTTGTTTGTTGTTTTGTTATTGAATTGTATGAGCTGTTTCTGTATTTTGGAAATTATGCCCTTGTCAGTCGCATCATTTGCAAGTATTTTCTCCTAGTCTGTAGGTTGTCTTTTCATTTTGTTTATGGTTCCCTTTGTTGTGCAAAAGCTTGTAAGTTTGATTAGGTCCCATTTGTTTATGTTTGCTTTTATTTCTATTGCTTTGGGAGACTGACCTAAGAAAACATTTGTATGATTTATGTCAGAGAATGTTTTGCCTATATCTCTTTTAGACGTTTTATGGTGTCTTGTATTTAAGTCTTTAAGGCATTTTGAGTTTATTTTTTTCATGGTGTGAGGGTGTGTTCTAACTTCATTGATTTACATGCAGCTGTCCAACTTTCCCAACACCACTTGCTGAAGAGACTGTATTTTTCCTGTTGTATATTCTTGCCTCCCTTGTCGAAGATTAATTGACCATAGGTGTGTGGGTTTATTTCTGGGTTCTCTATTCTGTTCCATTGATCCATATGTGCATTTTTGTGTCACTACACACTGTTTTGATTACTGTAGCTTTGTAGTATTGTCTGAAGTCTGGAAGGGTTATGCCTCCTGCTTTGTTTTTTTTCCCTCAGGATTGCTTTGTGCTTTATATTTTTCTCTTATAAGTATTATATACTTGGATTTGGTTTTTTATCCTGTCTGACAATTTTTAGTGTTTTAATTGAAGCATTTAGTCCATTTACATTCAATATAATTACTCATATAGATTGGGTTTAAGTTTAAATCTATCATCTTATCTTCTTTCTCACCTATTTTATGTTTTATTTTCTCTCTCCTTGCTTACTTCTGGACTGATTGACTCTTTTATTATTCCATGTTCCTCTCTACTATTAGTTTCTATTATTTTAATTGTTTCCCTAGAAATTATAGTAAAGACCTATAATATATTAAATTCAAATATTAGTACAGTTCACGTCTCTCTAAGGAGTACAAGAATCTTTAGCTTTATTTATCCCCCTCCCAATATACAAGGTACATTTGTTGTAAATATTAATTATATATTTATATATATGTGTGTGTGAAGCTTTTATAAAACAAAATTCATGCCCATTTTTTCTAGATCATAACTGCCTTCAAAGCTAAAGTATCTTTGACTCTTAGGCTTACATCGTTATATCTCTGGGTTCTTTCCTTCTTCTGAATTTGGTCTGAAGCTTTCTCAACCTCTTATTAGATTTCAGTATCTTTAAATATTTTCTCAATCAGTAAATGAAATACAATTAGGAGGCCCTCAAATTAGTGTAAATTAAAGATGATCATATGGAATGGAATGACAAGGAAATATTTAAGGAAAGATTAATGATGGACTGGTTTAGGTTCCCAAGTTCACATGAAGATAAGTATTCCTTTCATTCTATAATAATCTATACCTTACATACTTTTAAGACCTTAATGCCAGGAAGAATTTGTCTTCCCATCCTAATCTGTGTGTTTCTTTTTCTTCAAGTTAAAAATTAAATAATTTTATTTTCTGTCGGTGGGTAGCTAATGGCACAGTTTAATGCTCAGAGTGCTAACTTAGCTTCTGTGCCTTACTTAGCTACTTTCTATTTCAAAATGGCTTTTTTCAAATGTTTAAGCTTTCTCAGTAACTTTTGAATATAAATAGGAAAAAATAATAAATAATAAATTCTAATTTAGATCAGTTGACAAAATTAAGATACTAGTTTCAATATTTCTGTTATTAAGGATTGTAACTGAGTAGCCCATTCAAACTATCTAATTATATAACATTATGTTATGTTATATTATATTAATATAGTTGCATGAATTTGGGGAAATCATGATGTGATTTTTAATTTAATTTTTATTTTATGCTCAGCTCCACTATTCTCCACCTGTGAGTTCTGCTCACCTAAGGAGATAATCACTTTCACCTCTTTTGTTTCTTTTTATACGTACCACAAT